>NC_080651.1:6649912-6922926 GCF_027579445.1 Ammospiza nelsoni
CAGAGTTTACACTTGCAGGGTGACCTTTAAATAGCCCCAGAGTCAGCCCATGGCCTGGCTGGGCTGCAGGGAACTGAGAGCACAAACCCTACACTTCTTGTTGTTGTAGAAGCACAGTCTGAATCAGAAATACCTTTGGTGCTTGTTGGTTGCTATTTTTTTCTGCATATGGTAAAGAGGGGAAGACCCCACAGCATCCCTTTGACTAAGACACATGGCAGCTGAAGAAGTCGATTAAGAAAATCAGTATTGCATTTATTAGCCTCCATCTATGATGCATGGTGTTATGCTAATATGCATGAATTAATTACTGTTATTAATTCAATTGAATTAATTTGATATAACTGATGTGTGCAGTGAAGATTTGTGGCGAGAGCTGCTTTTAAAAGGTGTCTCAGCCAAGGGCTGGGTGGATGGGAGTGGGAGGGAGGACAGGCTCTGCAGCAGCCCCAGCACATCTGTTTGCACCACCTGATGCAGCACAGCAGCCAGGAGACCTTTTTATCCCCCACCTCCTTCCCCTCCCTCTGTGGTCTGCTCATGACTTCATCCCCTGCTGCAGTTGGGAGCATCCTCATGCTGCAGAGATTCCTGCTGGAGGCAGGTACAGAGTAAAGCTGCTCTTGGGGGAACCTGAAAGGAGAGGAGAGAAGCAGAGGATGCAGTCCCATCTGCAGGAGGGGCAGGAACCCAGTGTCCAGCCACAAGGAGCAAAAGGCAGGGGAAAAAAGCGTGAGGAGGGAAGGAGCAGAGAACAACAATTCTTCCCTGTTGTAGGAGCATCAGGGATGGATGGAGATGAGAGATCTCTGCAGCCAGGGCTGGAACTTGGGATTTATTGCAAAGGGCCTGGGTGCAGGGCCCTGCTGGGAGCTGCCAGCCACAGCTCAGAGCAGGCCCCAGAGAAGTCAAGAGAGTGGGAAAGAGGATGAGAGAGAGAGAGAGGATGAGAGGGTAAGAGAATAAGAGAGTAAAAGGATAAGAGAGTAAGAGGGTAAACGAGTAAGGTTCCCATGACAATACAATAAATCTTCTTCTGTGTTGAATATTCTCATTCTCACTAACCAATCTAGTACAAGATACAAATCCTACAGCATTTACATACAGCCTATAAGAATCATTACATTACCATACTGTGTTACATTTTAAACCCTAAAAACTCCTCTTTGGGCCCCTTCTGCCAAGCTGTAGGGTCTGCTCTGACCCTTGGGCCTGTCTGCAAGCAGAGGGTGTTGTTCCATCAAAAGGGGATCACCTTCAGCTGGCCACACCATTGTTTGCCAGTTGTTCAGTAACTGAGGTATCTCAAAGCTTGCTTTCATTTCAATCTGGCTTATAGTTTCCATATTCTCAAAATCTTTTGCCAGGCAATCATATTTATAAGGCTTTCCTGTTTCATCTTCCCCAAGACCTGTGAGGGTGCTGAGGCCTTCGCACAGGCTGCTCAGAGAAGCTGTGGTTGTTCCATCCCTGGAAACATTCAAGGCCATATTGGAACAACCTGATCCAGTGGGAGGTGTCCCTGCCCATGGCAGGAGGTTGGAACCAGGTGGTCTTTGAGGCCTCTTCCACCACAAACCTCTCTGTGATTCTATAAATTAGCAGCTCAGAACAGGAAAGGATCCCCTCTGCCTGTGTTTGTGTCCCTCTGAAGGTTTGCTGAGAATTCTCCTCACCCACTTTGGGCAGGAAAGCAGTGAAAGGAAGGCAGTAAAAGTCCTCAGCTCCTCGAGAACACCTGCAGGACACGAGAGTTGAGGTCTGATCACAAATACCAGCACAGGAAACCAGCTCCCAAGTGTGAGGCAGGGAAACCTCCCAGGGCCCCTGCCTGCACTCAGAATGTTGCAACACGTAGTTTGTGAGCTGCTGCTGCTGCCAGGCTGTGAAATATTTGCATAAATTATTAGGGGGAAAATTTAGCTCAGCTTGAGAAAGCTGCAGCTCCCAGGCTCCTCCTGAGCAGAAGTGAAACCTGTGGTGTGAATTATTTGTCAGAGATTTGCTCACAGAATAATCTGCCTGTGCTGTTGGGGGAAAGGGGCCTCAATGTATGACTGTGACCATGTTCACAGGGGTCTTATGTTGAGGGAAGAGATGAGGATCTGACTCCATGTTTCAGAAGGCTGATTTATTATTTTATGATATATATTTATTACATTAAAATTATACTAAAAGAATAGAAGAAAAGGTTTTCATCAGAAGGCTAGCTAAGAACAGAAAGGAAAAGAAGAATGATAACAAAGGCAGCTGTCTTGGACTCTCTCTGAGCCAGCTGGGCTGTGATTGACCATTAATTATAAACATCCAAGGTGGGCCAATCAGAGATCCACCTGTTGCATTCCACAGCAGCAGATAACCATTGTTTACAGTTCGTTCCTGAGGCTTCTCAGCTTCTCAGGAGGAAAAAAATCCTAGAGAAAAGGATTTTTCATGAAAAGATGTCTGTGACATATGACCAGAAAATCAAAATTATCAGAAAATCAAGCTGCAGATATTGTTTAGGTGCTGGCAGGGATGGGACTTGGCATGACAGGATGTCTCCAGGAATGAAGGATGGGCTGGGACAGGAGGCCCTGTGGCCAGCACAGGGCTTTGAGCTGTGCACAAAGCTTCCCACAGCACCTGCTCTCCACAGTGGTGCTCTAAGCCATGAAACTAATTAATGAAATTTAAAAAAACCTCACCCCAGTCCTGCAGACCCCAGCACAGCCCCCTGGAGCAGAGCCTGGCATCCTTGAGCTGCCAGGGCTGTGTCATGTCTCTGAAATGACTGTAATTGCAATTCCACCAGACAAACTGCAGCACCCACAAAGGCCATCACTCCTCCAGATCATTCAATCATGTTGAAGCCCAAACTTGCAATTGCTCTTAATGGAAATGCAGAGCCCGGGAGTTTTTCCTTTAGGAAGGGAGAACCTGCAGTTTTCAGTGACCTCTTTTGGGTAGCAGAGTAGCAGCTAATTGCAGCCCATAGAGCTGACAGATGTCCCTGCTTCATGCAGCAAATCGGTCACATCTCCTAATAAATAGGGGACTTTCTGCTGTTATATATGAGCCCCATGCTTTAGCCATCCTCCTAATTCATTTCTGTTCAGTTTGCCAATAGCTTAGAGATATTTTACTGAAATTTTCTCCCCCCTCCCCGCCCGCTGTCCTGTGTGGAAGTGGTTTTTTGCCATTATTTACAGTATCTTGTTCTCCATTTCAGTCACCCATCAGCTGCTGACAGTCTTTATTGTGTCCTTTTCCCGTGGCTCAGGAGAGGAGGCACACTGGTTTCACCCTGAGGATGACTCCCTAAAGCAGAGAGCTGCTGTCTCGCACTTCTCTCTGCCCTTACTGGGATTACAGGCTCATCCCAGTCCAGGCAGCATTTTCCTCAATTTCCAGCCCATTCCTGGTCCCACTCCTGCCCACAAACCACCCTCTCCTTGTGGTTTGGTGATCCCTTCCCTGTTGCCTCTGTCACAGCCGCTCCCCTGCCCTGTGCCTGGATTTTTCCTGCCTTGGAGGGATGCAATGTTGTTTCTCCCCAGAGAAAAACATTGGGAAAAACAATGGGAAAATCCCCATTTTCCTCCTCCTCCTCCTCACCCTGCAGAGAAGCCTGAGGAAGGGAATATGTCCAGTGCTGCTCCACAACAGTAGATCAAAGAATCATAGATAATTTGGGTTGGAAGGGGCCTTTCAGATCATCTGATTTCACCCCTTTCCCCTTACCCAGGCTGCTCCAAGTCCCATCCAACCTGGCCTTGGGCACTTCCAGGGATCCAGGGCAGCCACAGCTTCTCTGGGAAATCCATTCCAGTCCCTCCCCACCCTCCCAGGGAGCAACTCCTTCCCAATATCCCCCTAAACCTTCCCTCTGTCTCTGAAACCATCACCCTTGTGCTATCCCTTGGCAAAAGGCTCTCTGCAGGAAAACCTTTTCTCTGGGCTGTGATCTCGGCTCTCCCTCCCTGGGCCAGTCTTTCTCCTCATTTTACCCAAGGCAGCTGTTTGTCCTGTCATACACAGCTTTTCCCTGCCCAGTCCAACCCTGATGACCTGGCTGCAGATAGTACTTGGCACTGCTACCCTCTGCTGAGGTTTGTTGGGATTTGGGGTTTTTTTCTTTATGAGAAAACATTTTAAAATGGGAAAAAAAAGAAAGGGTCTGGGATGGGGCAAATTGGGATAGGGCAGAGCTCTGCAATTTGCACAAGAAGAATTGTCCTCCAGAGATGCTCTCAGCCCTCAGAGGGGGCACAGCTGAGATGCTCTTGTCCCACCTGCTCTTAAAAACCATCAAAAAAGCAAAGTTCTCCCTCCTCAGGAGCTTCTGGGACTTGGTTGGAGCTACCAGACAGAAAGGGCTTTCCTTTATGTGTAGATGTGTGTGCATGTGAAGATGCATTAATTATACATTTATTAAATGTATTTATTATTCATCCTGAGGTAATAAGGTACTTTATGTTTATTAATTACAGAGTTAATATATACAGGTGAAGAGGCACTGAGTATATATATATATTTAACATATAGGTGCAAATATGTACTGTATATATATTTTAATTCCTTGAAGTCCTTCCTGCAAATTAAGCTGATGACTTTGTGATGCCCCTAAGGACATGAGAAACAATTGCCTGCTGGCTTCATTATGGAGCCTGGATTATCCCATCCCCTCTCAGCCTTTTGCAGACCAAACCCAGCTCATTCAGCCTTTCTCTGCAGGTGGGTCATGTTTGTACATCTCGTATTGTCCACCCCAAGGATGAATGGCACCAGGTGTGCTTTGGTTTGAACACACAGGTGTCTGCTGAGGAAGGCAGGAGCTTCCCTTGAAATGGAAAATGTAAACCCCTCCCTCCAAACTATTAGAATTTTGAAATTAAGGGGCTCTCAGGCAAAGAAATGGGAATGGGAATAACAGTTCTGTACTAGGGAAATTTAAAAAAATACAAATGCAATAGTACAAAAAAAAAAAAAAAAAACAAATCAGTGGCAGAGTCAGAATAGGAGCTGTGACCCCCTGTGTGCAGGGCGGTGTCCCAGCCCCATGCCATGGGGGCTCAGCCCTCCTGCAGTGCCAGCTGTGGCTCTGCTGCAGCAGGGATCCTGCACAAGGGGGGAGTTTTCCTCTGCAGCTCCAGGGCTGCTGCAGATGGGCCTGGGCTCCCTCTGGCCATGCAGGGCAGCAGAAAGCTGCTCCTCTGGCAATGCAGGGGGCAAAGGCTGCTGTGCTGTGCCAGGCTCAGATTGGATCCAGGTAGGAATGCTTGGCTCCTCCCCTGGGCGGAGCATCTCCCCATGGGATGCTGGGATTGGATCAGCCCTGCAGGGACACTCAGTGGCCATGGAGAGCAGAGATCTCCTGGAGGGAGGGTTGGCTGTGGGATAGATAAAGGAAAAACTGCCCCATGGACAGCAGAGAACTGCCCCAGCTCTGACAGATGAAATAGGACACATACTTATCTTACAACCCAGGCCAAGGTGTCCCCGGACAGCTGCTCTCTCTCTCTTGGTGGCTTCTCCAGGAGGATGATGCCCCCTTCAGTGGGGGACAGCAGGGACATCACCAGCCTGTGCCAAACCCAGGTGTGATGAGCCCCAAAGCAGCCCCCACAGCTCTTGGAGCTGCCTTGGTGGTTTCTGTCTGGGTCAGGGGCTGTGAGCTCCACCTAGCTCAGCCCATGGCAGAGGCTGAATGCATAACAGCAAGAAAAATTTTTCCCTTTTTAATTTTTTGAAGTGTATTGGTTGGTTTGTTTGTTTTTGTTGTTGCTGTTTAGTTGGGGGTGATTTTTTGGGGTTTTTTTTATTAGCTGACTTAGCTGGAAAAAGCACAAGGTTTAGTCATATCAGCTACTCCTCCACTCTGAAATATTTCATTCCAGGGGCCAGTTTCTCCCTAATATCCTCCTTCTAGGACAGCTTTAAATCCTAAAGACTGGTTTATCCTAAATCCTAAAGGCCCACAGCAGAGCCAGCAGGGCCAGGAGGGTCCGTGGTGGAATTTTGGCTGCGTCTCCTCCAGAATAACTGCAGAGCAGTTCCCAAAAGTTCCTTGCAGGACTTTTGTACCCACTGCTGGGTGTGCCTGCCCTTTCCTCCTTGCAGAGCAGCAGGCCAAGGTGTAAACGAGCCCCCTGATACCTCCTGGTAATTAGTAGTGGATTTCACTGGTTTTTCCCATCTATTTCTTTCCTATTTCTTTGTTCTTCCACTGTGTGACACGCAGGAGACTTGTAAGACTCCACTCTCTCTCACCTGGATTTGCTCTGCCCTTTCTGGTGGATGGGAGGGATTTGAGGATATTAACTTAATTGGCAAATGGATTGCTCAGACAGCTGTGACGGAGCTGCCTGCCTGCAGTGGCCTCTGGGTTCAGCTGCCCCCAGAAGGGTTCTGGCACCTCTTGCTGTGTTTTGGTGCCTCCCCACCACTTCAGGGTCACCCAGCTTTGAACTGGGCTTAAGGGGTACTGCACTGAGGGCTTGAAGAAAAGGTGCTTGGGGAAAAAATGGGAATAAATGGAAAAAGAAGATGTCAAGGAAGCTGCAAGTTTGAGATGTGTGATAAAACTCAGCGTGGGGCACAGGGGATTTGGTAGGGGTGTTGCAGAACTGGCCCTGGTGTTTCTATCAGCATTATCAGACATATAAATCCAATAAACAGGCTCCAAGCCTCATCTCATTGCTATTTTGTGCTTAGAAAAATGGAGCTGCAGTGACCTTTCATAGTCCAGGCCCCTCCAGCTCACCTGAGGCTCTCTGGCTTGCAGGGCTGGGTGGTCCCAAAGGTCACAACAAAGATGAAGATTCCAGTGTTTGGGGACGGACCTGGCACCTTGAGAGGTGATCCTCAGGTGGCAGAGATTCAGAAAAGTGGCAGGTTTATCCACTGAAGGCTCTTCTGGAGCTGCAGCAGCCCTGGGATGGCTGGGGTAGGGGTCTGGGATGTTGTGGGAGCTCCCACTGGGTACAGAGGTAGAGTCTGGCAGGAATTTCAAGGCTGTGATGGAGGCAGAAATGTCTCTTCTCTGATACCATGGCCATGGGAAAGCTGGAGTGCATGCAGTGGTATTGACATTTCTTGGTATGGAGGCAGATTTCCAGCAGGCAGCAAGCTGTGACAAGAAAAATAGCTAAATTGTCCAAGGGTATTGATGGCTTCCCAGAGAAACTCTGTCACTCCAAAAATGAACTGTCCCCTTCAGTCAAACGTGTCTCTAATGAAAAATACACACCCAGAGACTTTCAGCCTGTGTTATTAATGTGACCTTTTCTCAACTGGCTCCCTCTCCTTTTGATTTCTGTGAATAAATGTAATTAGGAAGGTGCGTGTTCCTCACACCACCACGCTTCAGGGGAGGCCAAGGGGATGCTTCCCAATCAGCTCCTTCTGAAATGCAAAGGCAGGGGCAAGTGGAGGCTTGGCCTGGGTTTTGGGATGTCCTGGAGGAGGTGGGATGGGTGGTGCAAGGAGGCACAGGATGGAGCTGGGAAGCTGCAGAGCTTCGTGGCACTGGGGAGGAAAGCACGACTGAGGGGGAAAGATTTTTCCCAGAAATTATTTTCCCTGGAATTGCTCAAGGCCAGGTTGGACAGGGCTTGGAGTAACCTGGTCCAAGGAAAGTGTGTCCCTGCAGGGAGGTTGGAATGAGATGATGCTGAAGTGCCCTTCCCACCAAAACTTCCTGTGATTCCATGAAATAATTTGTTTCCAACACTGCACAGAGAGGTTTTCTGGCTCGTGTAAGGTGGAGGGATGGGATTTTTGCATTACAAACACACAGTTCTGAATTGCCCCAAATGTGCTATTTGGAACAAACTCACACTTTGCTGTGAAAGCTTTAGCAGCCTGAAAATTAATGGCCCAAAGGCAGGATGGAGGGAGAGTTTGAAACAGTCTGAGCCTGAACCCTGCTAGGAGTGAGTCTGGCTTTAAATAAAAAACAGTATTAAAAAAAAAAAAAAATCAAACGACCAGCCTTCAAGGCAGCAACTTTTGCATGTTTGACTTGTCCCAGGATAGTTTCCACAGGCCAGAGGAGCATGTGGGTTTGATAAAGAGCTTGCTGAAACAGAGCAGGAATTTATGGCTCTTGGCAGAGTTTAGGTAACTCACAGGAAATGGGTGACTGTGTGTCCCCCTTGAACAACCAGCACCCGTGGCCCCTTGTAGGTGGGAATTCTTCCTTGAGCTAAGGGCACCTCCTCTCCTCCTGTTTTGGTTCCACCTCTCCTAGGATCTCATGTGTGCATAATCCATCCCTCTCCTTTGCACCTTTTTCTTCCAGAAAACAAATCCTGCAGCTGAATAGGAGGAATCAGCCTTTCCTTTACAAGCTGCTTTGCTGTAGCTCAGTCACATCCAGCAGTCTTCGAGGTCCTTGGGCATAAACACACCCAAAATATTTTAGAAAAGTTTCCTGGAACATGGCAGGAGCTGACTTTTGTGGAAAAGCGCTGGCTGCTCTAAGTTAGAGCCTTTGGAAAATCAAAATTTACATGACACGTTGTGGAAAAGCGCTGGCTGCTCTATGTTTGAGCCCTTGGAAAATCAAAATTTACCTGACACATTTGAAGTCCCTTGGCCAAACTCTCCACTAACGGGCACTCAATTATGTGTTCCCTTTTTTTTGGCTTGGGTTGCTGGGCTCTTGGCTTGGGGATGAAGCTGGCAGGATATATCCCCTGGGCATGTGCACTGCTGTCTAATGCTGCTACCTACCTGGGAAAAAACCCAAATATCCTCATCCCAAATCCCTGATGCTTTTCTCTCCTGAGTCTTTGTTCTGTGTGTGCACAAATAAAGTCTGTGCTGCGAACGCTGCCTGTTGTGGTGGATAATAAATTCATTCATATTTCTGAAGCACTAAGTAGCGTAGTTGTAATGCTGTGGGCAGGCCTGTGAAAAATGAGTAATTTTGTCTTCAAAGCAGGGTTGATTTGTGTGAAGGCACGAGTTTGCCCATAACAATAAGGAGAAAACAAAATACTGAGGAGCTGCTTGTTAAATGAGCATCCTCCCCCTGCACAGGGCAGGGCTGGGGTCCTGCATGCCTCTGCACTGAGGGGCTGCTGCCCATAATCAGAGGGTTGCCAGCCCTAGGTTACCCAAAAATCTGCTTTCTGAAGGCATTCAAACCCCTACATTCCCCTCGTTGTTTGCAGCACCTCGGGGTAGAAGTTGTGAATCAAACATGCGGGTGGTGCTGGGTTTTAACGTTTGCTGCATTGGCCTTGGCCTGCCTGGAGCTTGTTTTCCACAGGCTCCCAGCAGTGGGGAATTGCTGGCAGGAGCCAACTTTTCAGCTGGGCAGGAGTGGACTGTCAAAAGCAATTCCTTCTCTTCCAGCACTCAGAGCAAGGCTTGGAGCTGCAGCATCATCCATCCCTGGAGAGGGACTGGGTTACAATCCAGTGGTGCCACGCTCCTGATAAACACCAGGAACCTGGCTGTGGCTGTGCACGGAGGGAAAAGGGCAGAGGGGCAAATCACTGCATAAATTTCTCACCTTAAAGTATTTTCTTGGCTTTAATGTGTGTGGATGTGGGGCCTGTGGGTTCATGGAATGTTCACAGTGACACCACCCCACAGGCCACAGCTGAGCTGTGTTTTTGAGTCCTTAGGTGTAACCCATTAGGGTATTTTTCTTGCCTTCTAGATCTAATCACAGCCAGCAATGCAGGTTGAAGCATTTCAAGTGTTTTTTTTTTTTTTATCTGGCTGCCCTTTTCCCGTTGTTATCGAGCGCAGGGCCGTGTTGATTTGCATGCCATTTTGCTTTTGATCTCCATGGCAACTGCTACCAAATGGCCTGAGAATAATAGAGGTGCTTTTTGGAGCTGTAAGCAGGCTCTGCGCAGAGCGCTGACACCGGAGCTTTGCACCAAAATAAATAAATAAATAAATAAAATTGAAATTAAGATGATGGCTGTGGCAAGGAGCCTCGAGAGCAGCTCGCTCCCCTCTCCCCATCCCCCTTTGTAGGACAGATGTTTTTGACAGCCACTTGAAAGAAATAAATACACAGGGAGAGGGATGTGGGGAGGGATGAGCCAGCCCAGTGGCAGCAGGCTGGCAGAGCATGGAATCATAGCTTAAGTTGGAAAAGCCCTATAAAATTGAGTCCAACCCTGCATTGCCAAGCCCTTTGCTAACCCATGTCCCCAGGTGCCGCATCACATATCTTTTAAATCCCTCCAGGGATGGTGGATGAGGCTGGTGGTTGTGACAGAGCCCACCAGCCCCTCTGGAGAGCTCCTCCCCAGCCCCCATGGAGTGGGAATGCTCTCCCCTTGCCTGACTCCATCCCACTGCTGCTGCTTGGGTGCCCCTTTCCTTTGCAGGCAGCAGGTGAAGTTTGGGACTGCTTCAGTGCTCTCCTGCTATTGGATATTTTCTCCTTTAAATCCTCTTTAGGTTGCAGTTTGTTAGCTCGGGGTCTCACAGGGCTGAGAAATGGGGCACTGAGCTGTGCAGCCCTGAAAAAAAATAAACCCCTTATTTTCTGTCCTCTCTTGGAGCCTGAGCTCACCATGGGGATGGGAAGGTTGAGGAAGGCTCGAGGGGGACAGCAGCCTTTGGCTCTGTCACTGTGGTCACTCAGATCCACAGCACCCAGCCTGTGCTGCCTCCATCCCCTGCACAATGTCAGCAGAAATAAAATCATCCTCATCCTCCTCATCTTCCTCCCCAGACCTGAGCTGGTGCTGGGCAGCCACTGCTGGGACTTGTATGTGAGGTCCTGTCCTGCTCTGGGTTCCCCCCATATTTTAAGGATGCTGATGGAAGTGCTCTTGCCTGCCTGACTCTCTCCCACCCCTGTTAGCCTTTGGAGGCTGTGCTGGCACAGGAGGATTTGTACAATTTCTTCAGGTTCTTGGACTCGAGCCAGCATCAACAAACCTCAGGGCAGAAACTCTGCGAGGAGCAGGAAATGAGGGAGCTGTTGGGCTTAGTGGCTGTGTTAGATCACTCTAAAGCATGACTTAAATTCAGGTTTGCAATTTCCTCCCTTTCACCTCCTCTGCCATAAGCCCCAGTGCTGCCTCAGCCTCTGCATCCAACCCAGACCTGGGCTCATTTCATGAACCTGGGATTGGCCACAGTGTTAAAAGAGAGAGGGAGGCAAGAGCTGATGGACACAGGGAGGGATGAAGAGAGCTGCAAGGATCAGCATGACAAGAGTTTGAGGTTTTTTTGCTCAAAACCTGCTTCCTCTTTTGCTGCTTTAGGCAGCAGAGCAGCGTTGGCTGCTGCCGGGAGCTGCAGTGAGGGGTGGAGGATGCTGGAGGAGAAACAGCCCCTGGAGCATCTTCCATGCCCTCCAGCATGCTGGCAGAAGATGAGAGAGGTGCCTTTCCTTCAAAGCCAGAGAAACGCCCACCCAGGTGCCAGTCACGGTGCCCAGCATCGCTGTGACAGCGCCGGAGCTGCTGTGCCAGCGCGTCCCTCCCGCTCCTCCCTCCTCAATTAACACAGCAACCACAACTTGGTTATCCTAGGCATGAAACAAGGCTAATGAATCATGTCGCACTTTGAAGCCACGTTAGATCTGGAATTTGACACCAGCTTTTACATCTATGTCACTCTGCCCCCTCCGCTCCCCCCCCCCAACGCCGGGCAGGCCAGCTCAGTGTTTACCTGTCAGTCAGCGGAGGAATTTGCATGTTAGTTAAGCTGTTAGCATGAGTAATTACCGAGTGGGTCAGGGGCTCCTCCCAGCCAGCCGTTCGGAAATGCTTCGCCTTGCCAGCGACATCTCTATCGACATCTCCATCGCGGGGCTGCGGGGGATGCAGGAAGGCGAGGGTGGCTCGGGGCTGGTTGCCCATTGTCACCATCACCCTCTGCCCACTGCCCACTGCCACCATCACCCTCTGCATGCTGCAGGCTCCAGGGAGAGCCTGCCCTCTGCCCACTGCCCACTGTCCATTGCCCACTGCCCATTGCCCTCTGCCCACTGCCCATTGCCCATTGCCCATTGCCCACTGTCCACTGTCCACTGCCCACTGTCCACTGCCCACTGCCCACTGCCCACTGCCCATTGCCCTCTGCCCATTGCCCATTGCCCACTGCCCATTGCCTACTGCCCATTGCCCACTGCCCATTGCTCACTGCCCTCTGCCCATTGCCCACTGCCCACTGCCCACTGCCCTCTGTCCACTGCCCATTGCCCACTGCCCACTGCCCATTGCCCATTGCCCATTGCCCACTGCCCACTGCCCATTGCCCACTGCCCATTGCCTACTGCCCATTGCCCACTGCCCATTGCTCACTGCCCATTGCCCATTGCCCACTGCCCACTGCCCAATGCCCACTGCCCACTGCCCACTGCCCATTGCCCACTGCCCATTACCACCTGCCCACTGCTCATTGTCCATTGCCTACTGCCACCAGCCCACTGCCACATCTCTGGACTTCTGCTGGTCAGAGTGACCCAAGATGCATTAGAAAGTCTCTTTTTACCAGCCTGGTGGGTAAAGAAGGAGTCAGAACTCTTCTATTCTTATTCTCAAGGTTGTTTATTGTTTCTCATCTATAAAATTCTTTCTCTGGCCTGCTGAGGTCTGTCCAGCAGATCAGACAGAGGCACTCTGTCTGCCCTCAGGGCAGTGTTATCTTTTTATACTAAAAACTACGTGTACAATATTTACAATAATTTCCCAATACCTATCACCTATGTTAGACAGTGAGCTTCTACTCTAAACCAATCCAAAAGTGCCACCATCACAGCAGAAGACAGAGGCCAAGAAGAAGGAGAAAAGTTGTACATGCCCAGATCCCTCCATCTTGCCTCCTGAACCTCCATTCTAAAAACCCCAAAAAATCTATTTTTCATCCTGTGATAAACTAATTATTATTCTACTTAGACTTTCGTGGCTTGCAGATCCTCATATAAGGTTGGTAATTTTTTCCATGGGTCATAATCAAAGTCACAGGGGTCCTGGGCTCTGTGCCAGGGTCTCTGAGCCCCCTGGCAGCGGTTTGGGCAATCCAGGACAGCCAGAGGGATGCCCTGAATTCCAACAGCCACTTGCCCACTGCCACCATCACCACCTGCCCACTGCCGCTTGCTGCAGGCTCCAGGGAGAGCAGCCACATCTCCAGGGGAGGGAAGGGCTGTGAGAGCCCTGGGTGGGACAAGAGAAGGGGAGCTGCAGCACCAAGAGGGGGTTGGCAGAGATGGAGGTGGTCAGGCTGGAAGGAGAAGCAGCAGGTCGCCTTTGGGTTCATGTTCCACCAGCAGTGAGCTGAGAAATGAAGAGGCTCTTTCACAGAATTCACAGAATCACTGGGTTGGAAAAGACTTTCAAGATCATCGAGTCCAACCCAGCCCCAACCCCTCAACTCAACCCTGGCACCCAGTGCCACATCCAGGCTTTGTTAAACACACCCAGGGATGGGGACTCCACCACCTCCCTGGGCAGCCATTCCAGAACTTTATCACCCTTTCTGTAAAACACTTTTTCCTCATATCCAACCTATATTTCCCCTGGTGCAGCTTGAGGCTGTGTGCTCTGGTTCTGTCAGTGCTGCTGCAGAAAGAGCCCAGCCCCAGCTGAGCACAGGCACCTTTCAGGAGCTGTGAGAGTGATGAGGGCACCCCTGAGTCTCCTTTTCTCCAGGCTGAGCACTCCCAGCTCCCTCAGTGGTTCCTCACAGGGTTTGTGTTATAAGTCCCTCTTCAGCCTTGCTGCCCTCCTCTGGACACACTCAAGCCACCTTGCCCACCACCTTCTCCAGCAGGAAGGGCCATTCCTGCCTGACCAGGGCCCTGTAGACCTCACAGTATCTGCAGAACTCCAGTCCTCAGCTTATTTCCTGATTTTTAATTGGGATTTTCCTCCCCCCCGCCCCAAGCTCTCTTGACACCTTCAGTGCATTCCTCTGCTCCACATCTCTGTGAGAAAAGGGAGTGATGGTCACAGAGGGAGTGAGTGACCCACAGCTTCTCAGGGGACATTGTCCACATCAAGTGGATAGTCTAGGTCAGGTTTGCTCAGTTGTATGATAGTGAGTTTGGGGAGTGCTTTCATTCTCCTGATTTTCATGTTGTTTTCTCTCAATTATGACTTTTGATTACATCACAAATGGGAATCTCGAAGAATTCGATCATATATTTCAGTCAGGGCTGAGAAACAGATAACCTGGCTGATTTAAATAGCAAAAATACCACAGGGTTTCAAGCCTTACATTGTAATGTCATTAAAACCACTTGCTGCCACTACTTAAATGCTAAGCAGTAATGTAAAACTGTAATAGAAAAATGGAAAAAGAAAATTTTAAAAAACCTCTCACCTCAACTTTTGAATGTTTTGGAAATTTTGTTAAACTGAGGGCTATTTCAGAGGGAAGATTTTGTAGGTTTTTTTCAAATATTAAATGGATTCCAATTACACTTTTTTTCTCCAAACATCAGCACTCAGTGAAGAACACAAATCCTGTGTTTTGACTGTCTTTGGTGCTGACTGCACTTACCAGAAACCCACTGAACAAAGTCCATCCCTTTTACAATTCACAAAAGCTACAGAATAAATCTTTTCTAAGGTAATGTTTGTTCTGAGAATAAATCGCGGTTGTTTGGAATGCTTAAACTTTCAAAAGGACCTGCTCTAAAAGCCCAATTTTTAAACAATTGGATCGTGAGTGTAATATGAATGTAGTTAAGATGATAAATGCAGCTAATTTTCTCCCTCTATTAGCCCCTTTCACATGCTACTTACAAATGCCAGTCAAACTCGGCAATCCTTTCATTTTATTATGCGGTGACGAGGCGATTGGATTAAAAATACATGATGGCATTTTCTAACTTGGATTTATAAGTGCCACTGCCACATCTAATATTGGGCTGACATTTGCTGGGCGCAGGGGGAAGTGTGGTTCGTTGGTGCAGGCTGGGGAGAGCTGCCATGCCCTCCCTGGTGAGCCAGCAGGGATGGCACCACACCTCTCTTATCAGGGGTTTTGGGAAAATTAGAGCCTCTGCTGAGGGAGGTGGGGTGTGGAGGTGGTGTGGGGCTCGTTGCTTGGTGGGGTGCTTGAGTTCTACACTCTTGTCTTGGTTTGGAAAGCCAGGTGTCTGCTAAGGAAGACAGGAGCCTCCCCTGAAATGGAAAATGTAAACCCCCTCCCTCTGAATTGCTATAAATTCCCATTGGAATTGTGGCTCAGCCCTCCTGCAGTGTCAGGGGTGGTTCTGCTGGAGCAGGGATCCTGTAGAGAAGGATGTATTCTTCCTCTGAAGATCCAGGGGAAGAAGAGGCAGCTGCTGTTCCTCTGGGGAATGCAGTGGAGAAGCTGTGCTGGTGTTCCAGAATCTCCAGATTCTATCCAGGTAGGAATGCTTGGCTCCTCCCTCTGGGCTCCCATCTCCCAGTGGGATGCTGTAGTTCTTATCAGCCATGCAGGGACATTCAATAGCTGTTATCAGCAGATGTCTGCCCTGAGAGAGGAGTGGGTGTGGAAGAGATAAGGAAAACTGCCCAGTGAACAGAAAACAGCTGCCATACAGATGGTAAATAGAATACAATTTGCCTTGCAATCTGGGACAACACTGGATATCAGCCTGAAGTTGCAAGAGGTTTAATTTCTTGCATTTCCACCCTAACTAGAGTTCTCAGCCTTTTTTTAGAACAGTAATTCCCTTCTGCTCGTTCACCCTCCAAGGACATCTCTCTTGGCCACTCCTTCCAGCTGGAGATGTTTTCCTTTTGGCTCTGAAGCAGTGCAGAGATGTTGTTGTGTGTGGTTAAGTGTCACAGCCTTCCCAAAAACTCCAACCTCCATCCATCTCTTTCCCATCAGCCTGAGCCTTTGTTTCTGCAAGCTCTGTCCTGGTGTAGCATCATCCAGGTGCTGGGTTGCTGACAGACAAACACCCAGCTTTGGGGGCATCTCTGGCATGTTCATCCATGCATCATCATCATTATCGTCATCATCATCATCATCATCATTTTATTATTATTATTGTTGTTATTTTTATTATTTCTGTGCAAGTGGGGCACTTGCTATTCTGGGTTCATCCAATTACAGCCAGGTCTGTGGCTCAGGTCCCAAAGGTGAGGTGTCCCTGCTGCCCAAGCCATCCACTCTCCAGATCAGCCATTGTTCCTTTAAACGAAAGGGACACTAAAGTCCAATTATTGCAATAGAATGGGCTGCTTCTTTAAACTGAGGAATTTCACTCAGCTCAAGGGATATTTGTGATTGCCTCTGGCTTCCCTGGAGCTAAAAAATTATATGCTTTCCCTCTTCACTAAATTAAAACATAGTTAGATTGGTAGTGGGACTGAAGGAAGTCCCTGTCTGAAACCCCAAGTGTCAGCCTGCTTTGCAAACTCTGAGCTAGTAATTGGTTTGGAAATACTGAGTGAATAGGTAAAGAGGCTTCGGAATGATTTGTGCTGGATAATACAGAGTGCCTGGAACAGCAGGGTTTGCCTTTCCTGGGAGATTTTGCAAACGTTGAGTTGTTAATTTCAGGTTTGGATTCGTAAACACAATTAACATTTGTACTCTGTAAACAGTAGATGTATTTCTGTTCCAACGGTGCCTTATCCTCATTTAAGTTCTCAGGAAGCAATTCCTTTGTTTCCCAAATGCCAAACTCGAGGCAGACCCACAGCTACTGCTCCCTCCACTTACAGCCTCTAAAATGTGTCCTTCTGGCACTGAGCCAGGGCTAGGCAAGGCTGGAGACAGTGACTGTCACAGCTGAGAGGAGCTGAAGCTCAGGGTGATCCCAGTGGCGCCAGGGAACCCATCCTGCATCTGCAGGGAGCTGCAGATCTCTGCTGTGAGCACCCTTGTTCCTACAGATCTGCTGTGACATCTCCACGTGCAGGGTGATGGGGATGCGGTCCTCTGAGCAACTTCTGCTGTTGACAACAAACATAAACCTTTTTGTTTGATTCCTGGCTCTCTGGTACAGCCTGAGCACCAGTTTCCTGTTGTCACCTGCCAGCTTGCAGACAAGGACACCTGGAAAAGGGACAAGTCCTCTGTGTGGCACCTTCTGATCAGGTGTGTGTGAAGGCCAAAATGAAGCTGCTCTCCATGTGTGGTGCAGGTGGTGCTTTGGCAATCTGGGGGTGACTGCCTGATGCGTGGCCACTGAAGGATTCCCTGGAAAATCATAAACCTCTGCCTGAAACAAAGTGCATTTTGAGAATATGGTACAGGACCTCCAAGTTATGGAGGGACAGGTGATGGAAAAGAAGGCTCAGAAGATGTTTTAGATGCCTTCAGAAAGATGAAGGAAAGCTCTAAATCCTGGTCTGCAGATTTTGCACAGGAATATTTCCATGTGGAGCCTGAAACTCTTGCTCAGAGGCTTAAATGGCTTAAATGGCATTGTTCATCTTGGCTGAAGTCACTCTGGAGAGTCCTGCCCTTCTTCATCCCAGCTCTGCACTCCATCCCACCATGGCCTAGATCAGGGGGCAGCATGAGATGGTTTGGAGAATGGAAGAGTTGGATTAACTCTCAGTGCCAGTGATTTGTTCTTCATCCCCCAGCTGGGACAGTGCCCACAGGGCAGGGGGAGATGCTCCAGACAGGGATAAGACACGAGCTGGTTTGCAAATCTGCTGGAGAGTGGATGTGGGGAGCAGCAGGAGCCCTGGTGCCGTGTCCTGCAAGCTCAAACACAGCAGCCTCTGGCTCATTGTACCATTTACTGAGGTTATAACATAATGGCTATGCAAAATAATGTCTCCTTTTCTCTTTTTTTTTTTTCCTTTAGTAAGTGAAAGTAAGTCTTCTAAGCCAAGGTTAACAATATATATTTATGAGTTGTAGCCAGCTGCTTCTATGTTTGCACATGTGTTTGTTAATGAAGAGTAACCTAAGGGTCAGGTTATTATGTAAATAACCATTGTCAAGGGTAAAGGTGAAGAACCCAGTAATGAGTTGTGTCTCTCTGTCTCTCTCACAAGCCACTAATGAATATTGGATATTGCCATTTGCAGGGCTTTTTACCCTCATTTTATCAGGGGGTGAGGGGCAGGGATGGCAAGAGAGGAAAGAGAGAGAAGTAAATTTGTAATTAAGCTGAGACAAGTTCTTTTTTTCCCTCTCCCCAAACCAGCTAAAGTGAGTAATTTCTTTTGTAGGAATTATATATAACTGCTTTGGCCTGGGTTTGGGCAAAAACCCACCTTCCTTCTGCAGCTCTAGGCTGCACCAACCCTTTTGAGCCTCTGCAGTGCTCACTTTAGAAGATGCCCACAAATCAACAGCCTGCATCTTTGCAGATAATACTGAACCGAGGCGAAGGCAGCGCTCTGCCACTGAGCAGAGTTTCCATTAGGAGGGTTCCCAGCAAACCTGCCTGCCTGGGATTGCTGACAGAGCGTGAACAGAAGGTGCAGGCTCATTGCATATGCTTTTCACCGCGGAGAGGGGAGCCTTGGGCTCGCAGACACCTGACACCAGAGCTGCTTTAGGGCAGGAGTGCAAGCAGGAGCCGGGGCTGGATGGATTCTGTGTGACAGCACAGGGGGTGTTGGAGCTCTGGATGCTGCTGAGAGTTTTGGGTTTTCTGTGCTGACAGACTCTGACCCCCAAGAGAACACTGCATTGACCTGAGGCCATGGAGAAGCTTCCAAAATTGAATGACAAAACTGGGATTATGAAAGGAGTTTGAATAGAAGTGCATAATGTCACTGGGTGGAAAACTTGGAGTTTGGGGTTTTAGAATATAGTAATATATATGGAGATAAGATGGAGATTTTGGGGTGGTGGCTGGTCTTTCTTCACCTTCCTCTTCATGGGTTTGGGTGGTATTGGGTAATTGTACAGAAAAGCCTGCATTGCGGACTTTGAGTGATTAGTTATTGGGTTAAAAGTGAAAATAATTGAGGTGTCATTTCTTAATTGGAAAGTTTATCCTTAAAAGATCTTGTAATGAAAGATAGTTAGCCATTTTGTAGCTTGTTTGTAGAATGCTGTAGAACCCACGACTTATAATCAAGATAAATAATAAACATCTGAGTCTGAATGTGAAATACTGTCCTGAGCGCTTCAATCCCAATGAATGGCAGAACCTTGGTGGAAAAAGAAGAAAAGAAGAAAAAGAAAGAAGAAGAAAAGAGGAAAAAGCAGCTGAAAACCAGCAAGGGGGCACAGCCCAGGTTTCATTCTCGCCATGGCCCAGCCTGCTCACCCAGGAAGGCAACACAAGCCTTGCCCAGGAGCAGGGTGTCCCTGCCACCCTCCACGTCCCTGCTTTGCCATTAGAGGTGGAACCTGACCACCTCGCATGAAAGGTTGGATGTGGTGGGACCAGGATCCCCCTGCTCTTCTCCCTGCACCCTTGGCACTCACTGGGGTCACTGCTGAGCCCTCCCAGGCAGAGGGAGCAGGGACCCAGCACCTCCTGGCCTTGCAGAGCATCATTACACCCAAAGCCAGGGGGATCCCACAGATTTCCACATTAGATTCCCAGCTCCCAACAACTCTGTTGGGATCAGCTTAACTGGAAAATCCCAATGGATTCCTCTCGTTCCTCCATGCATCCTTTGACTCTGTGAGAAATGATGCTTACTTCCAAAAAATTTAGAAGGTTTATTAAAACCTTATCAAAAATTACAACAAAAGACTGAATAAAGGGAATATTAGAGCACCAGAAGCAGAGGATTCTCCCCACCATGTGCTCATCCACACACTGGATGTTCCACCTTTTAACCCTTTAGCCTCTCCCAAAGTTTTGTCAGTCTTCACTGCCCAGTGGTGGAGTTTTAGTTCCTTAAATCCTGATTGGAGGTCAGGTGTTGCCATTGTAATGAGCCAGCCCTCCCAAAAGTCCCAAACCCAGGCCATCTCCTGATAACAGCACAAGAAGGGGTAAAACATAACTGTAAATTTAAAACTCTTCTCTTAACATACATACATGATATTTGCCTTTTAATTGTGAGCGTGAACCATCCCATTACTCATCTTTCACTTTGACTCCTTGTGAAACCTGGCATTCAGAAACCCCTGGCCCAGCAAAGGGTGGGTGTCAGATCTATAATTCAGGCATGGATAAATCCTCCAGCACCCTTTGTGATGGCAGAACCTCAGGGGGCATCTGTAAAAAAAAAAAAAAAAAAAAAAAATTATAATATGCAATGGTCAATAATCACCTGCTAGGCAGTGAGAGCATTTGCTTTTAAACCAAGTTTTGCTCACGGTCCCCAAATGTCACAGCCAGGAGTTGGCAGAAATGGGGGATGTGGAGGAGCAGAGGCTCAGGGGGAGATTCATAAAGGTGCTGGAGGAGGCTGCAGTGTGTGCACAAACCCCATTTGGTGGCTTGAGTAATGTCGTGTTGCCACTAGGGTGTCTCTGCAAACAACATATTGCATCTCCAAAGAGTTCCTCGCACAAATAAAAAGCTAAATAGAAATGATGGGCTGACTAGCTGAGCCTGTGCTTTTTACTTTTATGATTGAGAAATAGTTGTTGAAATTGTCAATAAAAATAAATAAAATTAAGTTTCTCTAGTTAGGTGTGGAAAGGCAAACCTACCTGTCTTTGCTGACAGGCCTTTTTGTTCTGTGTTGGCTTTTATATATGTGAAAAAAACACCATTGAGAGCTTCCAGGGAGCTGCACTGGGGCTGTTATTGCCATTTTTACATCCTTTATATGGGCTTAAATCCATTTACAGATGTGCTGTAGACAGAGAGACATTTTTTACAAGTAATTGTCATGTATACAAGGGTCCTTATGTGTCACAAAAAGATCTCACTTAAGAGAAATAAATGTGCTTTTCATCTTTTGTTGGCAGGAGCGGTGGTGGTTGGGAAGAGGGTAATTGGTGATCTTTTCCAGTCTGATAACCAGGACAAATAAAGGGGGGAGCAGAGAGTGGCGTTGCTCTCCTCCCGTGCCCTCTCTGGGGGTGACAAATGCCACCAGGGGCAGGGGACAGGAGCGCTGCCCCGGGGTGACCTCGGGACTCCTCCTTAGCAGCTCATCCGAGCTGTGATGGGCATGCAGAGCTCTGCCTCTTTATTGCCTTTATTTGTAGCTTAGAA
Organism: Ammospiza nelsoni; assembly: GCF_027579445.1. Lineage (NCBI taxonomy): Eukaryota > Metazoa > Chordata > Aves > Passeriformes > Passerellidae > Ammospiza > Ammospiza nelsoni. The sequence goes on from NC_080651.1 coordinate 6,670,932, forward strand.
TTTCCCTTTTGTAACAAGTCCCGTGTGGGTGTTCTATTTTATTTTTTTTTTTTTAAGGTTATTGCTCTTCTCGGGGGCTGAGATTTAAAAGACTCCCCGGAGGCAGATGGAGCTTTGATAACATTCTGCAATTCTGCATCACCTGTACCTCTGCATCCTGGAGAGGCTGCAGATCCTTGGGAAGGTGCAGGTGGTCCAAGGCAGAGCTGTGATGGGCATCCCTGATTTTCTCCATTCCATGATATTGCTCCAGAGGAAGATGTCAATAATACAGTGCAGGAAGCCCTGGTGAGCCCTCAGCAGCCACTTAGGCTGGGGCAGTAAGAGATGCAGGCAGCCCTCGCTGATGGAGGGTTAAAGCAGGTCACAACTCAGGCCAAACAGCAAAAGGCAGGTCCTTTATTGCATAGATTTACTTATAAATTGTTTTCCAGTCAATAAAAGGCAAAGCAGGAGTGGGGTTGAAGGCCTCAGATTGAGAAAGCATTAAAATGATACCAAATTCCTGTCTGCAGCACAGCAAGCTCCACTTCCAACAACTCACAATTTCAGTTTAACAGCAGAAATTAACTGCTTTATGCCAGTGGGTGCCTCGTGGCCCAGGCAGGGCTGGGAGGTGCATGGATGGAGCATGGCCTTGAAATCAGAGACAGGTGAGCACTAAACCTGGCTTGATAAATAATGGATGAATTGTGCTTGGTTTTGCTGATGATGTAGTGACCTTTTGGGAGGCAAGAAACAAAGAAACAGCAAATGACCAGCAATACTGATGAACAGGCTAAGTGAACTGGACACATCATTAACACCAGCATACCAAAATAATTACATGCAACCGGGAGTCACACGGTCAGCAAAAAAGAGTGAAACGAGGAAGTGGTGCTGGGTAAATTTGAGCTTTCCATCTCTCAGCAGCCAGGAGAGCTCTGGGGGAACGTGGGTTTGGGGTTCTTGGTGCAGGTGGATTTTGGCCTGGCTCACTGCCAGGAGTTTGAGGATTGCAGCAGAGCAGGGATGGGGTGCAGCATTTGTAGCATTGTGGGGTTTAGATGGGGAGCTGCTGCCTGTTTCCCAATGAGATTCTCCTGTGGAAAAACCTCTTGGGGAGGAATTCAGTCAAGTTTACACACCACACTCACCATGACCAGCTCAGCCAATAGAGGCAGAAAGGCATTTTGTAGGATAAATTCCAGCCAAGGTTTATTCCAGCACACCAAAGGGAATCAGGGACAATAGACCCAACCATGTGGTGTGCCCAAGGTTAAGTGTGGGGTGTGTTCAATGGTCTGAGGGCACAGGGGTGGCCCAAAGGGCAGGCAAAGGGAATTGCCCTACAGGAAGATGGGGCTGGCCACCAGGGGTACCACAACCAATGAGGAAAAGAAGAAACCATGAGAATTTGGGACATTTGGGGAAAGGAACTAGGGTAGGTCACAGTGTTGCAAGGCTCATTGGGAAAAACCTTCTCGTTCAGCCTAGGTGGAGACTCTGTGGTGTATTCTTCCAAGGCAAGGCCCTGGGGAGTTCCCTGAGAGGTTCAGAGGATTCCACAATGGGGTTTGCAGGAGTCCTGTGTGTTGTATTTGCATGGAATGCCCCAACGAAGGCAGGAATGATGAATCTGACTCCATGTTCTCCCAAGACTGATCTATTACTTTATGATACTATATAATATTACAGAATACTATACTATACTAAAGAATACAGAAAATATACTTACAGAATGCTAAAAAGATAATAATGAAAACTGGTGACTCTTTCCAGAGTCCCGACACAGCTTGGCCCCGATTGGCCAAAGAGTGAAAACAACTCACACCAGAATCCAATGAAACAATCACCTGTGGGTAAACAATCTCCAAACACATTCCACATGAGCAAAACAGAGGAGAAGCAAATGAGATAAGAATTGTTTTCCTTTTCTCTGAGGCTTCTCAGCTTCCCAGGAGAAAAATCCTGGGTGAAGGATTTTTTGCAGAAAATATGAATGCCACACCTGTGGACACTGAACAGATTTGCCCACAGAGCAGGAGTTGTCCTGTACTGCAGGGAGAAAAGCCCAGAGTGCCACATGACTGGTTAACACACATCTCAAAGACAGGCACAATAAACTTTTGATCAAATTGTCTTTGTAAAGACAACAGGGCAACCCCAGAGCAGCCACCTCCTTATTTCAGGCAGCTGTGTAGTGATTCTGGTAAGAAAGTCAGACTAGATTTTGTGAATGACCAGATATTTGGCTGTATCTAGAGTCTGCTTGCTCTTCCCTGTTGGAAAACATTATCATCAATGGGGATCTGTTGGCAGGAAAGTGGGGAGAGACACTGCTTTTCACACTCTCATCTGTTTTCACACAAAAACAAGAGTACTCATTATTGATTATTCATTATTCCCCCATCTAATAAACTTTCTGCCATTCAGGCAGCAGGCAGAAACAGCAACACGCTGCTTTGTGTAGCCCATCACACATCCAGAGTAACAGATAATGAATGGGCAAATCAAACAAGCTACCCAAAAACTCCATCTGAAAATGATTCAGCCCAGTGAATGCTCCTGAATAACAAATACGTCTGCAGGAATTTTGCACTGGACTTGCAAACAGCATCAGGACCTGGGTTTGCAGTGAGTGATGGAAGCAGCATTGCTTAAGCAGAAATTATGATAATTTTCACTTTGTTTAGCACCTTCCATCTGAAGGTCTTTACAAACTCAATTAATTGGTTGTGGTGAGACCCCTCCCCTGTTAATTTTGGCAGTGCAAAATTCAGTTTAATGCTGAATATCAGAGTGAATTTCATACATTTGCACCCAGCAAAGCTCTGCTGGAGCTGTGGGCAAAGCTCAGCTCTCCTCACTCCTCAGCCCTCCCAGACCATATTTCTTCTCTGGGGCTTGAACTGACACAAAACTTCATGGGAATCTTAAAATTATATGCAGTACACACCTATTAGCACTGATTAAGCATACGGAAAAAGAGTGCAAAATACTCTATTTTAATATTATCTATAGCATTATTAAAATTGATTTTTTTAAAAAATCTATTTATTTATCTAGATATCCATTATTTATGCTAATTATTTATTGGACTTGATGATCTAAGAGAACTTTTCCAAACCAAATGATTCTAAGATTCTAAATGGACAAAACTGGAGGAGGAAAATATAGCAACTTTTAAAAAACAATCCTTTTTGCATTGAAGCAGTAAAAATTTCATGGTGGTATTTTTTTTTTTTCTTTTGAGGTTTCCAAACTTAAAATAAGCCAAGGAATTAATACCATCAGTCAAAAAGGAGCAGAAATATTCAATGGAAAAGCCACTTGGATTTCTTTTGATTGCTCTGCATGTTTAGAGCACAACACCAGAGTTGGTGCACATTGCTCAGCTCTGCTCTCTGGTCAGACAGAGCAAACCCTCTGTTTTTGTACCTAACCCTGCACAAAAACAAGGAGCAAACCCTCTGTTTTTGTACCTAACCCTGCACAAAAACAAGGAGCATTTTCCTGCTGCTGGACGGGCCTGGGGCTGTTGTTGGGCTGGGACGAGCACGGCTGAGCAGCCAGCACTGGCCACATTGCAAGGAGAGTTAATCCACTGCCATCTGTCTTTATTATGCTCCCATTGTTGGACACCACAGCCTGGAAATCCAGCAATGAAACCCAGTTGTTCCTTGCCATTCATCATAGTTATTGCTGGAGTTGTGTAATGAAGAGGGGAAGTGCTGTTTATTGCTCTCCCCTCTTTAGAAACTATCCTTAGGGGTAGTTATGGATGGTTATTGGAATCAAGCACAGGGCTCTGGGAGGTCCCCTCTTCACTCTGTCTCTGTGTTGAGCCATGAGGTTTAATGGGGGTTTATGTCTGCTTTTGCTTTGAGCATGGTCTGCTGCCTGCTTTTGTTCTCAGAGCCCTGAAGTTTGGCTGCTTCATTGCTGGCATGAAGGTGAACTGAAGGAAAGGAGGGCTGTTAATATGGCAAAAAGGCAGGAGGTGGGTGCCCTCCGCGGCAGGGACAGCTCTGCCAGGAATAAAAGCAGCAAGTGTGCATGCAGCCAGAGTTTAGGCACTGTCCTGCTCAGGAGCAGAGCCCTCTGAGCCTTTGAAAATAGCTGATCATAAGTACAGGTGCTTCAGGTCACAGCTCTCCTCTCCAGCGGTTTCTGCAGGCTGAAAATCAGACAAGGCTCCAGCTGTGCAGGTGAGGGATGGAGGGGACAAGGGAACAGTGCAGGAGGTGAAAGAGCCAAACATAATTCTCACTGAGCAGTGCAATGCTTCTCGCTGGGGTTTACAAGGACAAAAATGAGGATGCACTCAAATAGATCTGTAATGAAGATCCTTCGATAACTCATCATGCCTGCACTGCAGCAGCCAGATTTTGGGGTGAGACATACTCCCTCTGGGTTTTAAGAAGCAGTTTCTGGACTGCAGGATGGTTGATCCCACAGAGATAATGTATTAAAAGACCGAAACTTCCATGCAGAACTCAAATTGCCTTATGATTAGCTCTTCTGTTTTGATAATTTATTATTCTTGCAATTACTCTGGGAAATAAAGAGATGTGGTAGCACTGAGCCTCAAAAAGGCACCAGTTCCCCAGCTGCTCTACTTCTGCTGCCACACACCTCTGGTGGTACAGGCAGCTCACCACCTGCACAGCCAACTCCCTGCTCTAGGCACCAGCTTCAGGGAAGTTTGCAGAGCTTATGGACCAAACTGGAACAAAAATGAGCTTCTGTGGCAGAGATAACACCTTTGGAAGGCGCCTGGTGTGCAGATAGATAACCAGCACAGCTTCATTATCAGCAATTTATTTGTGCTGGCAACAAGGGAAGGGTGTAAGGAGCCTGTGGGATAAGAAGCTGTGGAGGAGAGGAGCTGCCTATCCAGGTATCAGAGCCTGCACTCTGGCAGTGCTTCTGGGCATGACATGTAATAGGTATGAGATGAGCTTCAAGGGCTAAAGACATGGAAGGAGTTAGAGATCTCAGTTGTGTTTGCAGATAACGTATAGCCTGTGCCTGTCAAAGCTGCTGCTGATAAGGGGATTCTGCAGAAAGTAATTAAAACTCGAGCCCCTGGTATTTATTTAAAGGGGAAACTCTTGGGACTTGATAGGATTTTGTTGAAATGGACCAGGAAGCTGATTCTTAACGTGCCACGGAAAAGAGCAGAGAATTAAATCTAAAAAGAGAGGCCAATCAAGCTTCACAGTGCTCTCACACAATCTGTAAGGCTGCAGAAGCTGTGAAGGTCTCTTACACACTGAATATGCAGGATAAGTCAAGCAAAAAAAAAAAAAAACACACCTCTTGGTGACACAGGAAAAATTTATTCCTGGAGAAAGGTGTAGATCTGCGTATGTTGACTTGGAAAGAAGCGTGTGCTGTTATTTTGGACTTCAGCTCTCTTTTCCCTGAGGTGGCTTCCCTGCAAAACAGATAGATCTGAACAGACAGCTTTGCATATTAAGTACATTTTTTTTGCTAGACACTGGTTGTCTGAGAAACTAATTTGTGACAAGATGGTTTAGTAGACATGATCTTAACCAGTTTGCAGCAAAGTGTGGGTTCAGCGATATCACCCTCCTGCCTGTGAAGTCTCATCCAGGGCTTGGTGGAAAATTATGCCCAAGTAATAAAGTACTTATTGATGGGGTTTGCAGGCTCTGAGCCTGATGTATGGCTGGCTCTTTCAATTATGGAATGGCAGCAGTGAAGCATGGATTGTTATCTACTGACATCTTGTACAGCAGAAAAATGAAAAGCTGGAATTCCTGTGTCAGAGCCACTCGGGACACGGGGAAATATAAAGAAACAGATGAGGCAAACCAGAAAAAAATCAGCGTGGCTTAGGTCCCAAGAGATGCCATCACTTCATAGTTTTCCATGGAGTCCCAGAACTGGGAAACAAGTGTTTTAAAGGAAAGTGGTGTCAGCTGAGTTTTCCCACAGCTGTGTGGGCTTTTCCCCTCTGGCAGATTTAGGAGGAGTGTCAGGTGATGCTGTCACCAGTGCCTGGGTGGGAAGAGAAGGCAGTGGTGTGAAGTGGCAGAGCCAGTGGCCTCTGGGCTGCTCCCAGACAGTCCCAGTGCCTGGGTCAGGAGGGCAAAGCTGGAGCCAAGCAAGAGCCCTGCAGTGCTCAAACCTCGCTGTGACAGCTGTGATTTCTTATCCAGTGCTTCTGCACTTTTTGGAGTGGGAGATGATGTTGGAGCTGCTGCCTCTCAGGGCTGAGCTCCCTGTGATGAGTGGCCAGGATGCTCAGGGCACTGCAGCATAACCTCATCTGGATAGAGGCACAGAGGGAAAAATCCCTTTGCAAGAGATCTTGAGTCACTGGGAATATGCTGAACTTCCTGGGAAAGGCTGTGTTGAAGGGCAGTCCCTGTAGGAAGGTGATACATCACAGATCCAGATGGGAAATTTTCCATTTTATTCCTTTTTGCACCCTAATACCTCATTCTAATGAAGTACACCCCAATATGTCATTCTAGACTTCAACATAAATGAAAAATACCCCAAGTGGATGGTCCAGTTTAGTAAGGCTCCAGTTATGGAGGGATTTAGGTGCATGTTCATCTTCCAGTCCATCTGAACCCTTGTAAACTTATGGCACAAGTCATGCTTCAGGTTGTAGCAAGATTCAGGTTTTCCTTTTACTCATTTTTCCAGGTTACTTTGAAATTAAAGAATGAAATCTCATCAGAAATTGTATTTAGGGCACACCCAGATAATCTGAGAATGATTTGAATGCAATCTATACAGTTACTGTCATTTCAGAGGATTATTTGATCGAATCCACTGGACTACAGCTTCTTGTCACCTTAATTAATAATGAAATACATCATTTCATGTACATGTAGAATTACCACAGAATTATAGAATGGTTTGGGTTGGAAGGGAACTTAAAGCTTAGCTATTGCAAGGACACCTTTCACAGACCAGGTGGCTCAGGGCCCCGTCCAGCCTGACCTTAAACACTTCCAGGGATATTATACATAATATTGGACATAATAATAATAATAATAATAATAATAATAATAATAATAATAATAATAATAATAATAGTAGTAGTAGTAGTAGAGGACTTGATACTTGCTAGAAACACCCCTGTGTGACACAGAGACAGCAGCTCTACTAGGATTCTTTCCTGTCAAAAGAAATTGCTTTTCTTGTTAAGACAATGGTCCAAACTACCATTTCCAGGAGAAATCATGGCATAATCAGCTCCAGCTGTGGAAGGGAGGGGCAGTGATTTCTGTAGGATGTCAGGGCTGAGGTCTCTGTGCCCTGTGACCACCTTTGCCATCAGATAACAGTTCCTCCGTCACTCTGCTGTTTGATCTCACCTCTCCCCAGCTTACTCATCTGCGAGATTCACTTAATTACATTAGTCAACTTCACTGAGGTGTCTTGAAGCTTAATTAAGCTCTGGAAAGCCCGTCAAGAGCCGCTGGCAGAATGCTCTGAGGCAGTGCTGAGATGAGAAATGGACAGGAGGGAGGGAAATGTGTTGCACTGGGTGTGGGTGAGCAGAATGGGATGGAGCTGTGGATTCACTGCAATGTCACACTCAGAGCATGGCCATGAGCTCTGGGGAGATCCCTGCTGATCATCCACCAGCACAAATGATCATTTCCCAGTTTTATGGGATGTGAGAGTGTGCTACCTCCATTCTCATTTCCAAACAGCTGATTTGGAGAGGGGGATGTGCTCACCAGTGCTGTGCATGGAAACACAGCAGACACAGCTCCCTTTTCTCCCCAAACTTGATGTAACTTGTTTTGTAGGGTTTTAGGGTTGAGAAATGTTATAGATTTTTTTTTTTTATAATCATGGGTATTTTTAAAATTTTTTTAAACGCTAGGTATTTTGTTGAGTTATTGTTATTATATTATATTATAGTATATTATAGTATATTATAGTATATTATAGTATATTATAGTATAGTATATTATATATTTTGTTGTTATATGGGTTACTTTTAATTTTTTTATATTATATGGGTTACTTTTAATTTTTACTTTTAATTCTCTCTTTTAATTCTCCACCTCGGCAAAGCCAGCCCCTGGGTGGAAGTTGGTCGGGGCACCTGTGGCTGGTTGCTGTCAGCTCTCGTTTCACCCTCAGGAGGGTTTTCACCTGACACACCCCAAGGGGTGAATTGACATTCATCGCTCCTCCAAGGGAAAAAAACCATATGGAGGCTCCACCGGGACAAAGCCCCGTGCTCAGAATTGCCAATCAGTGCCTGGCTGAGCCTCAGCTGGGAAAACCTTGCCACTAACAAGGCTTCACGCTCCTCCAGCTCGCCTTGCTGTCTGTCAGCTGCTAAGGATGGTTTGAGCAGCGCTGGAGCTGCTCAACAACCTACAGCACCAGCTTATTATGGAGAGGTGGTAACCTCTGCATATTTTAGGTGCAAGCACAGCTCCTATTAGAAACACCCACAAGGTATTCCCTGTAACTTAGCAAAATTGGATGGCCTTAAAAATGAAATATTTAGCTGGGAAGTAAGGGGGAAAAAAAAAGGTTTCTGCTTTTTTTTTCTGCAGGAAAATTTCTCAGATTATTGTATTTGGAGCATTTAAATACACCACTTTCCTTTGGATCTGTGTCTTGTCTGTTTGTTTATGCTCCTTTTGCTGGGAAATGCCTTGTTATTGTTTCCTTGTGCTTTCCACAGGGTTTGAAATTACTGGCTGTGCAGGAGGAAATTAGCTGGTAATTAAAGGCAAGTTAATAACGATTCCCATGGAGTCTGCTTGGTCCTATAGCTGGGAGGAGGAAGACACTTTGCTCTGTGGTCAGGCACTGCTGCCCAAGCAGGTGTGACATGGAGGGGTGGCTGTCACACCTGGTACCTGCCTGGAACACAAACAGGCAGGACTTGAAGCCTTTCAAACCCCAGCAATTAGAGATAATGGCATGATAGCAAAACAAGACAAGTAATGGAGCAACCTGCAGCCAGCAGGTTATTTCTGAGTGGTTCAGAAAAGATAACTTGAGGAAGGAAAGCTCTGGGTTCAAACTAGGGGCCTTTACCACATTTGTGATTGTTTTAGGCACCATTAAAATTGGAAAATGGAAATTCTTTCTTGGAAATCGAGTTCAAGACTCTCAGCTGCTTCCAAAGTGCCCAAGGCACAGGGCTGTCTGCACAATCCCACCCCTTGGCTAGTGCACTGATCTTTGAAGGAGTAAGAGTGGGATGTGTTTTGGCTTTTTACAGCTGGAAAAAACCTGAGCACTTGCTAGAGGGAGTCCCTTGAATTTTCAGTGGGACTTGAATGTATTTTTGAGGGAGATTTTGGTGCTTTCAGATGTTGAGGATGAAGTCATGAGAGCAGCTGAATGTTTTGAATGAACACTTTGTTTTTCAAGGAAACAAACCTCAGACACTCAGGTTTCTCCTTGTGCCTGCCTGTTTCATTTATGTGACTTCAAAACCTGTTTGGTCATTTCCCAGGCACTGAGGTGGTGGATGTCAAATACCTGAATTCCCTGTGTGGAGCTGACCAGCAAACCCCCTTTCCCGTGTTCAGAGACCATGGGCATGGGTTAGTACCCTGCAATGGCAGGGAGGAAGGAAGGAAGGGGAGCAAATGTCTGCTCTGAGCTCTAGACTGCAACAAAAAACAGAATAAAAAGGCTCAGCAGAAGCCCAGTTTCACCAGTGACCTCAGCAGCTGGCCAGAATCCAGCCCTGATGGAAGGATTTCATCTCCTCCTGGCATTGGGGGATAGGTGAAGTAGCACCACACACTTGCAGGTTTGTGCACAGCTGGGGCTCAGAGCCCTCTCAGGGGGTGCTCAGTTTCCCAAGTCACTCCTTGAGAGCAGGATGTGGGCTGGATCCAGGTGAACCCAGAAATCTGAATATCAGTGATGATACTGAAGACTTTTCAATGTGGGCTGGATCCAAGTGAACCCAGAAATCTGGATATCAGTGATGACACTGAAGACTTTTGTCCAGCTCCTGCTGTACCCTAAAGGCCCCCAGCTCCTTGGATAACTTTTTTTATATCTTTAAACTTCCCTGGAGGTGCCTGCCCAGCAGTGCTGAGGGTCTGGGTGTTTCCAGGGGTAAGCACATCCCCAGCAGCACCCTGAGCATGGAGATCTCCACACCTGGTGGGAAAATATTGCCCTGGAGGGCTTTTCCTTTCTCACAGAACCATGAAACATCCCCGGCTGTTTCATGGGGTTGGAAGGGACCTCTGGAGGTGATCTTGTCATCTCTGGTCCTGTCATTCTGCCCTGCCTGAGCTTTTCTCCTTTACATCACAGAAGAGCTTGTACCCAGCCTATGATTTCTGAGGTTCAGAAATGGTTTCACAGGCTGAACCCTGAACAAAAGTTGTTCTGGGCTCTGTTGCCAAATAAAACCATGAGCCCAGCTCTGTTCTGTGGAAGGAAAGACCCAGGGCTCTCTCACCACCACCTTTGACAGCCCAGATGCCACAGCCTGAGGACTGCCTGCCCAAAGGGGCAGAAAAACCAAGAGACACCAAAGACAGACATGAAAACTTGGAAAATTCCTCAAATAGTTAAAATAAACTCCTTAGCGTATATAAAAAAAAAAAAAGGAAAAAAAAAGAAAAAGCAAATAAAAAAGTGCCTTTTATTTTGAAAGGCTGCAATTACTGTGGATAGGATCCATCTCACCTGATGGCACCCAGGTCTTGGCATCTGCACCGAGCACTCAGATCTCATTTACCATCAATGGAGAAAAATGGGCACCTCCAGCAGGCAATTGCTCTCATCTGGAGGTGGTTGCCTAAAATAGGTCAGACAAATCACTGCAATTTCTCTCCACTTACACATTTAAGAGACTCACTCCGGTACAGGCACTTGTCTTGTGGACCTCTGACACCAGGTGAGATGAATCCCCCCTGAAGTGACAGGACCCATCTTCTAAAAGGAAGGAGGCAATGGCTGGGGATGTGCCAAACCCTGCCCTGATGGCATAACGACTTCAGTGTGTACAAAAAAGTGAATTAATGGCTCCCCAGAACACATCAACCTCGGCTCTGACCATTTGGAGGACTTGGGAACATTTGAAGGGGTGATTAGGATTAATCCATTTACCTGAGTGAGTCACTTGGAGAGCCTTAGCTGTAAAACAATATTGGTTATCAGCATCCTCCTGAGATGATGTTCTGTGAGTTCTGAAAAGGGGAATTTTTTTTCCTCTGAAACAGCCTCTTCACATTTTCCCTGAGTGAAGTATTTTGCTACTCAGATTTGTGATTTAATAATCATAAATAATAGAGCCCTTAGTGCTATATTTTTAAATGACTGAATGGTGAGAATCTACTTTAAAAAATTGTATGAATGCCTATCACTTGTGTGCATATAAATGTATTCAATTAGCACTCAAATCTTGAGTTATCTCCTGATGGAAGGCAAAACCTTTTGAATTCAGTCCCATGCAAGAAATACTGTGCCATTTAACTCACAAAAGGATGCCATGCACTTAACAGATAATGACTGAAGAGGATTTTGCTGTATTGCTTGTTCTGCTGCTTGTGAGGACAAAGAAAATAATTCCCTTTTTAGGATCCTGTGGGGTAATGAGTGAACCCTCTCCACATGGATCACACTGAGCAGGGGAAAGGAAAGAGTCCCATGGGCTAAAGGGGCTGCAGTTTCATTGTCATGGTCCCCCCTGTGCTTCCCATGTTTTGTCTGGGATGCTAAGCCAGTGGCTAACCTGTCTCTGAACCTGCCACCAGCACACAGAGATTACTCACCCTGGATACTGCACTTCAGCAAATGCAGAATTAGCCCTGGCTAAGTAATCTTGTTAGTGTGATTCAGTGTTAAATGGATCTCGATTAAATGGGCCTTTATATTGGCCCAGCTGGAGATGATAAGCCCCCACAAGGAAATGGCAGGAGACCGAAGGAAATTGCTTTACTTCAGACTGGGATGTTTAACCCCATAAAACACTTTCTGGTCCCACTCTGCTGTTGCTTCTTCTCATTTGTGTGGCACCATCTTCTCTGGCCTTGGCTATGGGGGACAGGAGAGACTGAGGGCAGAGTCTGGAGTATCTCTCCCTGGCACCTGTTGGCCAGGACAAGAGCAGGGTGCTGGAGATGTTTTTTGGAGGCCAGGATGGCTCTGGTGGGTGTCTTGATCCTCTTCTGTGGCTCTTTGCTGGAATTAATAATCCCTTTTATAGCACAGTGCTTTGTCCAACCCCTCACTCAACACATTGGTGCTGGGGCACCTGAGCATCCAAAGGTGCTCACCAACAATTCCTGCCACCAATAATTTATAAAAGCTTTAAACAGCACCCATGGAGAAGGAAATTGCTTTACTTCAGACTGGGATGTCCAACCCCAAAAAAACTCTTTCTTGTCCCCCTCTGCTGTTGCTTCTGCTCGCTTGCATGGCACCATCTACTCTGGCCTTGGCTTTTGGGGACAGGAGAGGCTCAGGGCAGGGGATGGAGCATCTCTCCCTCCCTGGCACCTGTTGGCCAGGACAAGAGCAGGGGGATAGAGATGTTTGTGGGAGGCCAGGATGGCTCTGATGGGTGTCTTGGTCCTCCTCTGTGGCTCTTTGCTGGAATTAATAATCCCTTTGTGAGTGCTTTGTCCAACCCCTCACTCAGGATTGTGCTGGGGCACCTGAGCATCCAAAGGTCAGAGCCACTGCTGCCACCAACAATTTATTACAGCTTCAAACAGCACTCAGGGAGAATCTTCAGCCTCATCTTAAAAGAAATGGATTGCTTAAATGTGCCACTGGGACTCCTTGGGAATGGCTTGGGGTTTGTCAGTGTGCGATGGGAATCAGCCCGATGTGTCAGAACCTGACACTTCATTTCCCCTGCTGTTGGATTTGGCAGTGTTAGGAAAAGGCTTCTGGGGACAGATAATAGGGTGGGCATCCAACTGCCCATGGTGCCCACACATCAGCATGTGCTCTCCTCCTGCTCCGTTAGCTCATAAATTTCCTCTCTCTATGTCTGACGTGACTTCAAAATACGGATTTTTCCTCAGAGAGTCAGAGACCCTAACAGGACACGTGAAAAATCTCTGCTCTATAGCAAGTCAGATGATCTGATATCTTTTTTCCCAGACCTTTGACAGAAATATGGTAAACATGCGATTATTTGAATTTTTCCATAAATTTTGCATCGGAGGTGGATTTACATGCTTGTGATATTTTCCAGACGTGAATCCCAGCCCTGTGAAGCAGGGAATGGCTGCAGATAGGCAAGAAATGATATAATCTATTAGAGATTTCCTTCATTATCCCTCTAATCAAGGCTTCTATCAGTCTCCTTTGAAGCGCTGCTGGAAAAAAAGATCTTCAAGTAAACTGATGCTGGAGATAATTAATTAACTTGCCATCCTCTTGCCTTACAGACAGAGACAGTGTAAGAAAGAAGAAGTGTCCTTTGCAATTACTGCTCTGTGGTTTTCCATCCTAGTGCTGACAGCTTGTAGGACATGAAGTGGAAAAGCATTTTACCAAACTTTGAGGCTTTGGCCATCAATTCCTTCACTTGAGAATATTTTCTCCTGCTTGTATTTCTCATGTTGTTGGATAACACTCCTGATGGTGAAAAATGGATTTAATACTTGAACAGTTAGAGTTGGATGTAGTCTAGCCTGGTAATAATATCTTCTTTATGCTTTCATGAGAGCAAATACCCCCATCTCTCCTATCCTCAGATTATTGTACAGGAAATCCTTTGTTAGGATAAAATAGAACATTGAGATTAAGAGCTGGGAGAGTGGAGTGATATGGATACTGCTGGTTGCCACAGATATTCCCAATATTTTTTCCAGGGGCTTGATAGGAATGGGGAATGATTTCTGCCTTAGGAACCCATCTTTTTCATGTGAATTCTTTCCAAATATGGGTGCAATCTCAAATCCTGTAAAGACATATTTTTTTCTTTCTAGTATTTTAAAGGATAAAATTTAAATTTCTCTGCCATCTCAGACCGAACCTGGAGCAGGAGGAGGTCCGCAATCCACCAACCTCAGATGATTTTCTCTTTTACAAATTATGTCCCTTTTTGCTAAGGTTTTCCTGTGTTTCCCCTTCCTTGAGTCCTCAAAACAGCATTTCAAATTCTAACTAGGTTAGCTCTCCTTAAATTTCTCCTTTTTGGTGCTGCATGAGCAGCTAGACAGGGGAGAGCACGGCTGAGCAGGCAGACTGACAGAGCTTTAAACACAGATCCCAAACACCATCAGCAAAACACTGACAAGAGCCTCCTTCCAAAGGAAATCTCCCCAGAAATTTTAAGTAGTAAAGCAGAGTGGAAAAAGCACATAATAAAGGCAAGACTGAGTTCAGAGTGTTTCCTAGCAAAATCAGGGATTTTGCTGATTGTCATGTACGTGCAGGGTGGGTTTATGGCAAGGAAAAACTTGTTTAGCTTGGGTTTGGTCACCAGGGGCTTGTAAATTAATTAATGCTTGTAGGAGTCACTAAAGGCTAAAGAAGTGAGGGATGGTGTTGCTAATGCAGCACAAACTGGTTCTTTTTTTCCTGGGAAAATGCTGCAGCCTGACAGAACCAGGTTTCCTTCTTGTGGAAATGCGGAAGGAGATACCAAGGAGTGCCACCATGCATTGCACAGTGTTTTCTCATCCATGTTTTAATGCATTTCCCCCTCTTCCAGGTGCTGTAAGCTCCTGCTGGGGCAATAAATAACTTTAAACACTATTGTGGTGCTTCACTTCCAGCAGTGATGGGTCTTCTCTTGCCCTAGGAAGTGGATGAGCAATTTTAACTGGTGGAAGAACAACTTTAACTGCTGGATGTGTCCTCCCAAATGCTGTATCTGCTTTTTTTCCCAAAATTATTAGCAAATTAATGTGAACTGTGAAACATTAATTACTAAATTGGTGTGAATTAACACTATGGGTTGGTGATGGTTCTGGTTGGCTCCTGGTGAAGCTGGGGTGAGTGTGGGTGCTCTGGAAGCTGGGCTGTGCTGGCAGGGTCTCCATCACCTGCATGCGCCTCACATGGGGTTAGTTTTGGGGGAAAAAGAGCAAAACACAGGCTCAAAACCCCTTTTCCAAGCAAAGCCTCACCAACACTTTGCCTTTTGAGAATCATCCTGTCAAGGCCAAGAAATTTATCAATATGGGAGCAAGTGTTTGAAGAGTATTTTTTATTTTTGAGTGATTTGCTTAACTAGGCAGATGTCTCACCATCTCCCCATGGTTTTGGAGCAGCTGTGGCAGGTTCTGTTCCAGAACAGTCTCAGGAGTTGTCCAGGGTCAGCAGCAGCTGAGTCATCTCTCAGTAGCTGGAGGTTGTGATTATTTGCTGTGATGATTGGAAGACCAAAGGGAGCAGATGATTTTTGGTAAAAATGCATTTTTCACCTTTAGAAAATCAGAAAACCTTCCCCTTCCTGACTGTCTTTTTGGAAAGTTGGGAATATTTGCATCTGCAACACTTTAACATTGAAATTTCCAGTTTTGAAAGTAACTGTCTTGCAGACTGCAACTCCTCATCTTGGCCTGTAAGCCCTGAAAAGCTCCTGATGAATGCCCTTTCTCACACACCCCTTGTGTGCAGAACTCTTAAAAAAAATAAAATCTGCTAATTAATTTTAAGCCTCTTTGTGGCAAAGCCTAAGAAGTGGATTTACCAAGAGACCAGGGAGTCCATCTGGTGCAAAAATCTCTCTCCTATGCCAAGGTATTTGTTCCATGGTGGGGTTTGGGTCTGGACATCTCCTTTGGGCAGCAGGTTGGTTGTACTGACCAACTGACCACTGGCACATCCCTCAGCAGGGTGAGGGATGGTGACAAAGGTCCTCAGCCAGAAGTCAGAGGGGTTTTCCTGCAGGTGTCCCATGCTGGGAACATGTGCACAGTGGCTTTTTCTCTAAATAATGGGATCACATCATGGCACACACTGATGGCAGTGCTCAGATTTAGAAGTGGGGCAAATAAAGCATTGTGTGAGCTCAGTGAAGTTTTTGCAGGTTTCATGCTCCAGGTTCCCTTGAAACTCCTTTAGATAAAAACAATTAGATGCTTTACATCTATATTTTACATTGTTTTACATCACCCTAAACTCTCCTAAGCCTCTGTGCTCTGTGTGGATGTTCTCTGGAGGTGCCTGCAGCTGAGAGAACACACAAACCAACTTCCTACACTTCTGTCCTTCACCGGCTAAGCCAGTTTTGGCCAGGAAATCCAGAATTGGGATAACACAAATATGTGTTTTGCATCTCCCATTTTCTGTATCTTTCATTGTCTCAATCCCCTTTTCTCACACAGTTTCTAATACTGGTTTTTTGGTTTTTTTTTTCAGGAGCACATTATATCCATGTTAATGAAAATTTGCTTGAATTCCCCAAAAGATTTGCATTGATTTTTGGGTTGGAGAGAGGCAGGGAATGCAATAGCATGAACAAGGAGACCTACTCATTTGAACTTAATCTGTTCCTCTGTCCTAATTAGCAATACATTTGCTCATGGAGAGGGAAGATTTTGATGATGGGAAAGATGAAATAAACTGGGTGGAGAGAATTTTGCAAGTTTTTAAATGAGTGAAAGGAGAAAATTAAAGGAATGCAAGAGAAATGAAACTAAACACAAAATGCATTTTTTTCTCCCCATAGAGGAGCATTTCATCCTTTCTACCTCAACAGTTTGGCAAGCACTTGTTCTTTATTTTTCAGGTCTTCCGGCAGAGGACAAACCATCAGCTAAGCCCCTGCTGGGAAAGAGCCCTTGAAAGAGTCTACAGCAGGTAGGAATTTTCCTTCAGATGATATCCACGAGAAGCATTCCCTTGTGTGTTTGATGCTGAGCTCTGCAGGACCTGCCTGGGAGGGGCTGGGCTGCCCTGGCTTGGTTGTGACTCAGACAAAGCCAGAGCAGAGCCCCCAGCCAGCTCCACTGAGGGATCACACCTGGCATGAGGGCTGGCAGAGCAGTTTGCAGCCTCAGGTTTATTTTCTTCCCCTTTTTGGATGTGTCTTGGTTTGGAAAGACAGGTGTCTGCTAAGGAAGGCAAGAGCCTCCCTTGAAATGGAAAATGTAACCCCCTCCCTCTGAATTGCTATACATTTTAAATTAAGGGGCTCTCAGGCAAAAATATGGGAGCAGGAATAGCACTTCTTTATTAGGGAAGAAAATAAAAAGATAAAATAATCCATGCAGTAACCAAACCAACATGACAGAGCCAGAACACAGCCTGACACCCTGTGGGTCAGGGTGTTGGCAGCAGTCCCATTGGAATTGTGGCTCAGCCCTCCTGCAGTGTCAGGGGTGGCTCTGCTGGAGCAGGGATCCTGTAGAGAAGGATGTATTCTTCCTCTGAAGATCCAGGGGAAGAAGAGGCAGCTGCTGCTCCTCTGGGGAATGCAGTGGAGAAGCTGTGCTGGTGTTCCAGAATCTCCAGATTCTATCCAGGTAGGAATGCTTGGCTCCTCCCTCTGGGCTCCCATCTCCCAGTGGGATGCTGTAGTTCTTATCAGCCATGCAGGGACATTCAATAGCTGTTATCAGCAGATGTCCCCCCTGAGAGAGGATTGGGTGTGGAGGAGATAAGGAAAACTTCCCAGTGAACAGAAGACAGCTGCCATACAGATGGTAAATAGAACACAATTTGCTGGGCAATCCAGGACAGGATGCTGCTAAAGGGTTTAGTGGGCAGGGAAAGGTGCTCCATGCCATGTTTGTGTGTGTAAAAAGCAGTGCACTGACAATGGGAGTGATGTGTTGTTATCTGCTTGCATGTGGTCAGCTTGAACACCTGAATTAGGAGAAATCAAATGTTGTGCCTTCTGTCCTACAAATGATTATTTCAGATATTTGCAATCTTGACAAGTTTTTCCTGCAAATTCGATGATATGAAATAATTTTCATTACATGCCTGAAACAGTCTGTAAAGCACTGAAATCATTAGGAACCTAGTCGTGCTACTAAAATCCAACTGATTATGCTCTATTTTGTTTGAACTTTTAATTCCTCTCCTGCTATCTTCCCTTGGTTAGTGGTCAAGTGTAACTTTACCTCGAAGCTCAGCCCTGTGAGACACAGCTTGTGGCTGATTGCATCTGATGGGGGGGAAAGAGGGGCTTCTACTGGAATCTTCCTATTAATTTTTGTGCATAAGTTAGGAGAAATTAAGGCTGTTTGCTGCCCATGTCATGTCATGACTTGGCCATGATGTGATGTGGGTGAGCACCACACCAGATAGTGCTGAGTGGCCAGAAAGGGTCTGGTAAACCATTCCCATGGGAACTGAGGACAACTCTTGGGAAAACTTCTGGTAGTTCACAGTGGACATGGAAATGGGAGAGAAAGATCAGTCATTGCTTTTCTGGATTTGATTGCTGATTAAAACTTTATTGCTTGAGCTTTTCTTTCTGAAACAAAGTTAGGAGAACAGAAATCAGATGAATACTGGGCTTGCTTAATGCAGGTTCTAATGTGCTCTCTCCATATTCCAAGACATCCAGAAATTATGCAAACATGGTTTTCTAGCAATGCTGAGCTAATCAGCTGCTTGAAAGGCAGAGTATTTTACCTTCAGTCAGGTGCCAGGTTATCACATCCTCATTTCTTCAGGATGTGGGGAAAACAGCATGTTCCTGCCTGCTGAGAGCAGTCCTGCCACGATGGGATGGGGAGGGCATTCAGTGGCTCTGCCAAGGAAACCAGGCTGCAGATCCAGCTTGGAGAGCACAGCTGGAGAGCCACAGCTCACCCCTTTGGCTCAGCATCCCTTCCTCCTCTGGGGCTGCAATCAGAGGCCTTGCTGTGCTGGATTAGATTGCTCTGCTGGATTTTTGTGTCTGTGCATTACCCAGACACAGCCCTGTGCCTCATTAGCTGGAGGCTGGTTCAGCAGGGCTGGAGCTGTGCTCTGTCAGCAGGACATGCCCAGGGGTGCCAGGCCCTGCCAGGGTATTTGCATTTCCACGGGCCTGCCATTGCTCAGCACATCCAGGGATAGGTGCAGCTGATAAAAATGTCTGATAAATATGTTTAATAAACAGAAGGCAGTGCCCAGCACACTGTAATGAGCTGCTCATCTCTGGAGTTGCCAAAGCATTCTCCTGGCAAATATTCTGACACTTGATCACAGTCCTGCTGTGAGCTCCCAAGCCATGGGAACAGAGAATTTCTCCAAAAACTGGCTTGTTTTCTCCCACATTCCATGCCACTCATAAGCCCAGGAATTCTGTGCTTCTGGGCACCCCCAATATCTGATCTGTCTGAGCAGAGGCTGGGGGAGCAATGTGGGCCCCCTGAAGAACTGGGGGGCACTTGCAGAGTGTCACTTTGGGGCAGGTTTAAGTATTGCAATGGGGGCAGACTTGGCCACAGGTTCATGTGAGGGCAGCCTCAGTGGGTCAGCCAGATTGCCTTGGCTGCCTTTAAAGGGTTTATCCCAAGGGACAGCTGTCCTGCTTGAAATCCTGCAGCCAGGTAGGATCCAGCCTCCCCCTGCTGTGCCCAGTGCCAGCCCTCAGCCTGCTGGAATATTCACAGCAGCTCTTGGGAATGTGGCTGGGTTTGGTGTGGGGCTGGGCTCTGCTCAGGATCCCCTCACCTCCTCCCCAGCCAGGGTGTGAACCTCCAGGTTTCCTTCCAGGAGGGCACTGCTGAGCTCTCCAGACCTGTAGCAGATTAGAATATGCTGAACTCTGAAGCTTTGTCTTAATTAATGCTTTATAAGGTTACAGCTAGAGCTGGGGAAATAATCAATAGTGAATCACCTACTCGGCAAATTCAGCTCTTTTCTGTGAGCCAGTTATCTGTAAACAGCTTGCAGTTTTCTCCATTCATTCATTCATTATTTACAATTATTTCCCAAATAATTCCTTCCAATTGCTTTTGCTCTGCAGCTTGTTTGCAAGCAGCACGTGGCAGGTGCCTGCTCCTCACCAGGTGAGCTCTGATCATTAGTTTTTGGTGGGACAAGCAGGTTATGTGGCCTCATGCTGTGTCCCCAAACACCACAGCCCAGCTCTTGCCATCCCCCTTAATGAATTCAGAATAGCTTTGGGCAGATATTCCTTGCTTCTCGTGCAGCATCCCCGCTCTCTGCCAGCAGCCTCGTTAGTTAAATCCTTCGTTAGGAGATTTGTCAGGGTGCAGTGGCTGCAGCACAGATTCAGAGCCCATCTCATCTGGGTTTTTCCTGAACTGGTCCTTATTGGCCCTATTGGCCATATGAGTAGCAGGAACTTCAAAATTAGCAGGTAGCAGGTCTTGGTGACCACAGCTTTTTCACACTCAGGAACCTGCTCAGTGAGAACCCCAGAGCCCATCTCTGGGCCCAGTCTGGCCCTCACTGCCCCAAATACACCCTGCTGGTGCCCAGGCTCACACCAAACTGATCTCTGCACTCATTTAAACCTGTCACTGTGCCCAGAGTGACTGCAAGCCTGGAAGAGAAAATCACCTCCCATTCCAGGGCTCTTTCTGTGGCCCTGGCTTGCAATGTGCCTTCCCCTGTTAAAATCACCACCTCAGCTCCAAGGCAGCCCTGGCAGTTTTGATGATTAAAAGGATTTCTTCATGATAAGAACTGGAGTGAAACTTATTTCAGGTAGCAGCCAAACAGCTGCTGGATGGTACACAGTTTCATTTACTGCTGACATGAACTGGATTGTTTTAAGCAGAGGACCTAAATAGGCTGTGGCATAAATCAAAGAAAACACCAGCTGCGGGTCAGCCACACTCTGGGGATTCACTGCTGTGGATCTGTGAGGAAAAAAAACAGAGGAGCTGGCTGCTCACCCATCACTCAGGAAGAGTCTGCCTGGGCTGCAGGAAGGAGGATGGCCCCATGCTGGGGAATTTTGACAGGTTCCTTCCCCTCCCAACACTGTCACAGCCCCTGGAAGGCAGATCTTGGGATGCAGCTGCAAAAGGAAAGTGCTGGAGCTTGGTCTGAGGTCTCTCCTGGCAGGGTTGCAGCCCCATTTCAGGGGTTGAGCCCCATTTCAGAGTGTGGTGGTGCCATCAGTGACAGGGATATGGCCCAGGAGGGACAAGGTCTGTGTCCCCACCCAGCAGTCACACCAGCCACTGCCAAGGGGCATTCGGGTGTTTGTGAGAGGCTCTGCAAGATAAATAAAATAGTTTAAAGTTGGTCTTAATTATTCCTGTTGCCACTGTAATCATTGGTGGAGGATGAGTGGGTGCACCCTATCATGGTATTCACATTCTCTGAGCAGAGAGAGACACAATTCTCTCTCCCAGGATTTTTCCTGGTGAAGGCAGTGAGAAAGACCAGAGAAGGAAAACAATTCTTATCTCTACTTGCTGCTGCTGTTGTTTGGCACATGTGGAATGTGTTATGGAGATTGTTTGCTGAGAGTGATTTGTTAATTGGGCTCTAGTGATGGTTGTTTTGATTGATTGACCAATTAAGTCAAAGCTATGCCATGACTGTCTGAAATGGTCACAGGTTTTTCTTTAATATGATATAGTTCTACTATAGTATTAGTGTAGTTGTAATATAATATAGCAATATTATTAATCAATATTAATTGATTAATAAAGCAATTGTTCAGCCTTCTGAATCATGCAGTCAATGCACGTTATTCTCTGGCTGGGGGTCGTAGGAGAGATCTGCAAGCAGGGATTTGGGTCTGGATTTTGATGTCTCCCTCCCTGGCCATGAGCCCAAGTCAGTCTGTGCGCTGGGAAGGGTCTGGTGCTGGCATGGGAGCCTGGCCCTCTTCTCTGAGAGCCTTGTTCATCTGATAACTGAGTTGGGCTGGAATTGTTGTCCCATGGTGTGGCATTCACATTCTCTGAACCTGAGAGAAGCAAAGAATGATCAAAACAATTCTTATCTCATTTACTGCTCCTGTGTTGTTCACAAATGGAATGCATTGTGGAAGATTGTTTACCTGAAGGGAATAGGTGATTGGATTCTGGTGTGAGTGTTTTGATTCACTGACCAGCTGAATCCAGGTGTGAGGGGGAAACTGTTGCTGACAGTCATGAGATTCTGGGCAGTGGAGTGCTTGGCAGATTCAGTTTAGATGTAATGTAATATAGTGTAGAATAATATAGTATAATAAAGTATATTTTACTTTATATATGTTATACTTTATTATAAATATATTATACTTCATTATCATATAAAATACATGTTATAAATTTTATTATAATATAAAATATATATAATAAAATATATACGTAATTCATTAGCCTTCTGCTAAGATGGAGTCCTCATCATTCTCTCCCCTCATTGCATTTACAATACCATGGGACACTCCTGTCACCATCCTGGGGCTGCCACTGAAGGCTCTGTGGTGAACCCAGCACTCACCCCTTCCCCACTGCCAAGGGTTTGCTGGGCCCAGCATCCCCTCCGTGCAGAGAACTTGGGGAGGTCACAGGGCTCAGTGCACAGAGGGACACAGTGCAGACATCCACATCACTCCAGCAGTCTTTTCTGGGGAAGAAAGACAGAAGGAAAAATGAGCTCTGCTTAAAAAATTAACAAATCCTGAGCTCAGATGAATCACGAGCCCAGAGCAAAAATCCACTGAGCACCTGAGCAGTGCTGCCTGCAAGCTGGGAAGCATCCCCAGAGCCAGCAGGGGTGTCCTGAGGCTCCAGGTTGGTTCTGCTGGGTGCAGAAAATGCTCCCAGCGTGCTGCCTCAGTCCCTCCACAACTGAGACTCAGGAAAAACAGCAGCAGCCCCCTTGGCTCCCTCTGCCCTGCTCCAGGTCCCAGCAGCAGCTGTGCTTCACCACCCTGGTGCTGCTGGAGCAGGGGGAGAGGCTTGGGTGGTGGGCTTTTTTTCTCTCCTTAAGTCAAAATCAATGACGATGACAGAGTTATAAGGTGAGCGATGGGAAAGGAGAAGAAAGCAGCCAGTGTCAAATTTGATGCAGGAGGCAGTTAGAGGAACCTATTATGAGTTCTGTTGCCTTAGGGTATGTTGGTGGGTACATAGGAGAGTGTAATGTCAGCGAAACAGGAGAGCAGTCTCTTTCCCCTTGAACCCTTATCATTAATGTGGAAGGCATACATTGTCAGCTATTAGTCTGGAGGGGAGGGAGAATAGCACAGGAGATGTCTTAGTTTGGAAATGGAGGCTGACTCCTCGTGTGCTGTGGGAAGGATGGAGGCTTGTTGTTGTTGTGGTTGCTGTGATTATGGGTGGGTGTTGTAGGATTTGGGAGAAGATGGGGCTCTGAGGGTGCTGCTGGCTCTCAGTGTGGCTTTGGAGGAGGGAAGGGTGAAAAGCACCATGTGGTGAATGCTCTGGGTGATTGGAGCCCCAATTCAGAGTGGTGCTGTCAGTGACAGGGATGTGGCCCAGGAGGGAGCAGGTCTGTGTCCCCACCCAGCAGTCACACTGCCCAAGGTGGTGGTGAGAGAGACTCTGCAAGAGAAATTAAGTAAAAAAGTCAAAAATTAGTCTTAATTATTCCTGTTGCTACTGTAACCATTGGTGTAGGATGAGTGGGTGCACCCTGTGATGCAGGAACGATCTGCAGGCAGGGATTTGGGGTTGGAGTTTGATGCCTCCCTCCCTGGCCATGAGCCCAAGTCAGCCTGTCTGCTTTGCACCTCAGCAGCAGCTTTTATCCAAGCACACCAAATATTTAATGCAGCCCTGGGTGAACCCATTCTGAAGGCAGCAAAGGCTGCTGGTTCCTGCACTCACAGGGAGAGAGTCGCTCTCCCAACCTCAGCTCCTGCCTCTGCCTCACCCACTCGATACAGTTTCCCTCATTTAGGAAATGTAAATAATTCCTTGGGCTCTGCTAATCCCAAGATTACACGGGTAATTCCTGTTTGCATTAATGGGAGGATCTGTCTCAAATTCTCTGCATGTGAATGAGCATCACAGGGCTGGCACTCTGAGCCTGTCTGGCTCAGCCACTTCCCCTCCTCCCCTCTCCTGCGCTCAGGAGGATCCAAGAGGAAACACAAAATTAGCTCCTTTGCCTCAGGACCTTCATTTTTTTGGAAGCACATTGCAAATGATGTCTATTATTAACTCAGGCCATTAGTCCCTTCCTTCTCCATCCAGCTCTGCCATTGTGGCTTTCAGAGTTATCTCACAGCTGCTGCTGGAGATGGAGAGCATGATCGTGCTCCATGAGGTGTGAGAAAAAGGGTTTATGAGCAAGTAAAGCAAATCCATCCCCTCTGTGCCTTTTCCTGCTGGCATCTGGTGTGTTCTGACTCCCTAAATCCCAGATTTGGGTGTCTGGGATGCACATTCAGGGATGCTGCAGTACCCTCAGGTTTTTATTTCCACCCTCTGGCTGGGTGGGAGGAGATGAGGGTACCTGCAGCCCCCAACCCCACCTGCAGACTCCCTAAATCCCAGATTTGGGTGCCTGGGATGCACATCCAGGGATGCTACAGTACCCCCAGGTTTTTATTTCCACTCTCTGGCTGGGTGGGAGGAGATGAGGGTACCTGCAGCCCCCAACCCCACCTGCAGCTCCCCTCAAGCCCAAAGCCAGGTAAAGTCCCAAAATCTGCCCCAGTACTCAGGGGAGCCCTCAGCTCCCTGCTCCAGCCCTTGCTGCTGCTCCTGACTGCACCTCCCACTGCTGCTCACTGGGGACAAGAATTAATTAAGCCAATTTATGAAGATAAACTGGAGAAGCAGCTCTGGAAAAACACCATTGATCAACAGCAGGCTGTTCCCTGGGCTGAGTTCTGCCCCTTCTCCTGCTGGCACCTGGCTGGCACCGCTCATGTCCCCTCCAGGAGGTGGCACAGGCTGGGACAGCCACCCCGGTGCTGCCAGTGGGGATGCTGTGCTGTCAGGAGCTGAGAGCATCCAAGGTAGTAACAAAATTAAAGCAAGGAGGGGAGTGAGCTAAAAAAACTGAAGTAATCACTAAAACACCCCCTCCCCCCAAACTGTCACACATCTGTCTGCACCCCCTTAGCTCAGCACTGGGGCAGAGCAGCACCTGAGCATGGCAGGGATGCTGCTGAGGCTCCCCAGCCCTCCTGCCTCGGGGGCTGTCACTCAGCTCCTTCATTAGGAGGGAAAAAAGTGCTGGAGAGCCCTCGTTTCCTACAGTGGTTTTATTTCAAAGCTCTTTCAAATCAGGGTAAAGAGGTACGAGGCTCGCTTTTGCACATGGGTTGCATGAATGAAAAATTAAAAGGGTGTTCTTAATTTTGGGGAATGATTTGGGAGTTGTAAAAAATGGAAAGCCAGGTAGGATTGGGGGAGCTTTTGGGGAAGTTCTTGGGTTTGGGGTGAGAGGAAGGTGGAAGAGCCAGAAAAACAGAAAAACCTTTATGCTGCTGTGAAATCTGTGTGCCTCAGTACCTGCTGTAGGAAAAAAAAAAAAAGGCAGCAGTTAGCTGAGCAGAAAGATTGGTGTTCTTGTATTATTCCAAAAACATAGGGCTGATATTTATTTCATTAGAGAAAGCCTTCCTGTAGCTGGTAAATGAATTCCAGGAAGTGAGAGGAACCCCAGGATCAGGGACTTTACTTCATTTGGGATTGTGTGCAGCTAATATTCTGGTTAAATAAATACATTTTACTAATTGGATTACTCAGACAGTGTAATATACTGCTGGATTTCCAACAAGATGCTAATAAATTGTGTGAAGAACTTAATCATGTTAGCTTCCAAAAAGCTTGTAAGAGATGAAATTAAAAAATAAGTAGAAGTTGACATCTATTGCATTTCACAGTGTCTTCATTTTCCTCATCCTTCTTAGAGTTCTCCTTTCCTCAGCATGGCTGATGTGGATTTTTTTATTTTAATCTGCCTGTGATTAGGGAGGATGCAGTGTTAGAGTGGGGCTGGTGCTGGTGCCTGCCTTGTGTTTGGCTCTTCTCCTCACACTGATGCTGGCAGAGATGGAGGGAATGAGGCTTTAACATCCTGTCCTGGAGGGCAGAGAGCTGTGGGATATTCCCCTGGATGCAGCAGGGAATGAGGCTGGAGAGAAGCACCTGAGGTTGGTCCCCAAAGGTGGAGAGGATGCTGAGGGTGCACAGTGAGTGTGTGATTGTGCAAACCCAGGGCACAGGGAATATTTCTGTGTCTGCTTTGGGGTGCCCTGACTCCCAGGGCAGCACTGACTTTGACCCTCATTCATGGAGAAAGTTTCCCAGACTTCAAGATAGACTGGAATCCACAAAAGTGTGAAATAGATTATAGAGAGCAGTGTAGGTGGATCACGTGGTGAGAAATTGAGGTTTTGGGATTTCTAGTGTGTTGTGGATGGAAGCAAGATGGAGGGCACAGGGTGTCATCCTGGGTTTCTTCTTCATGCTTCTTCTTCCTCCTTCTTCATGGGTTTGGGTGGCATTTTGTAACTGGGCAGAAAAGTCCCCACTGGGGGCTCTGTGGGATCAGTTATTGGGTTAAAACGGAAAATAATCCAGGTGTCAGTTCTTAATTTAATCTTAAAAGACCTTGTAACAAGAGATTGTTGGCCATTTTGTGCCTTCTAATGAAAGCTGCAGAACTCACAGTAGTGAGACTGTTTTACTGATAAGAAACAATAAACACTGAGTCCCAACATGAACTACTGTCTCAAGTGCCTTCAATCCAGACCCAGAGAAACCCATATGTGATGGGCTCTGTGCTGGGGGAGAGGAGGTGGCCCTGGGCTGGGAACCCTTCCAGGAGCATCCCAGAGCTCAGGGCCAGCACAGGGAGGTGTTGGATGGCCCCTGCTCTGCATCCACCTTCCTCCCCATCAGCAGAATGATGGAGCACAGGCACTGCCACCACAATTCATCATCAGCCAGGCACAGCACTGCTCAATTCACCTGAGCTTCCCACCAGCAAGGGAAAAGGCAACACAGACCTCTCTTTCCTTAATTTTTTTTTATTTCTTTGATAGAAATATACAGTGAGAGAGTGTGTGGCTCTCTCTCTCCAGCAACCTGACAAATGGACACTGAAAACAGAAAATTTGTTCCCCTCCATCAATAGAACAGCGCTTGGGTCACAGAGACAGCTCAGATGTGTTCTTTAAGCTGTCAATAGGGTCTGCTCCTTACAGGGGAATAAATGCCAGGCAAAGAACCTGGTGTGATTTGAGCCAAGGGGCTGGGGAACATGCAAATGGATGGAGTCCATCCATCCATCCATCCATCCATCCATCCATCCATCTCCAAGTATCTGGAAAGAAGGACAGTGCCTCTCACCCAGGTCAAACAAACTGGCGTTTTCTGGGATGAGGATGCTCCCAGCCTGAATTACACCCCAGCTCCTTCCCACAAATATTCTTGCATTTTCTGGCATTTTTCTGACTTTTTCTGGCATAAGGATGCTCCCAACCTGAATTACACCCCAGCTCCTTCCCCCACAGGTTCCCTCTGTTGTGTATGAACCTGTCACAGACCCCCAGTGCAGGACAAGGTTAGCTGCAATTGCTGCAATATGAGCACATCCACACGATGGAAATCATCAATGTGAGTGTGCCTTTGTGAACAGCTCACCAAAATGAAACTCCTGCACTCAGGCCTCAGGGGATAAAATACCCTTCCCTTGCTCCCAAGCTGCCTGTTTGGACTCCTCTAATTTTTTCAGATGTATTTGATGCATTAAATGGTGATAATTGTTGTATTAAAGGGGCACATGAGGGAATAATTTGCCTTTCTGAAGTGCTGTGAGATCTTCAGATGAAACACTCGGCTGCTGTGATTGGCACTAAAAAGAAGGAATTGCCAATTCCTGTTACAGAGTTGGTTCCCCACAAAGTTTAGATGTGTGGCTTGGTGTGTGTGTTTTGGTACCCAGAAATCCTGCTCCCCATCCTGCTGGTGTCACTGGGATGCACAAGGTGTAGGTGAAGCCAAACTCAGGTGATTTTCCAAGAAGGAGCCCAGCTCCTCCTCCCAGCTGCCTTCCAGAGAGTCAAACCCAAACCACTCAGATATAACAAAGTGCCTGGGAGCTGCAGCAACTCAGAAACCCAAAAAGAAATCCCCAGCCTGGCATCCCCTGGCTGAGCAGCCCCAATGCAGAGCACCAAAATCTCTGCACTGCTCTGCCTTCCCTTCTCCCCCTCACTTCTAGATCCCCTCCTGATCAAAGTTGTCTTATTTTTTTAATTCCCCATATAAAAGGAGTATTGTCTGCATGAGGCCTCACCCTGCATTTATTTATATTTTCTCTCACAGCAGGATTTAAAAACAACAAACCAGCCCCTGAAATGGCAGCAGCTTCCCTGTAACCTGAACCTCATTGAAATACTAATAACTAGGTTTTGATGCAGCTTTGTGGGTATTAATGCAAATGTTTTTCTGACTCTCCAGGTTTAATAGCAACAGCTTATACAACTCTAATTAGCATAACAAAATTCAGTGATGAGGAGTAAAATGCTTGTCTTGTTTGATGTTTCCTGGTAATTAGCAAGAATAATGATTTATGCAGCGTTCCTGGTTCCCGGCTCACAAAAGATGGCAGAGAGCACTCTCAGCAGTTAACTCTGGGTTTGTGGGGAGGATGGAGCTGCTGCAAAATCCACGTTGAGCTCCCGGCAGGCTCACAGAGTGTGTGTGTGTCACCACACACTTGAGCACAGAGCGCTCCAAGGGCTCCGGGATTTTGGGATTTTCCCTGCACACCCTCCCGTGTGTCCCTGTGGAGCTGGTGCTGCCCATGTGCAGCTGTGTGATTCGGGGTTGTGTGGGCACAAGGGCTCTCACCCATCCCAAACAACCACTCTGCCTCTTGCACAGGGATGGGCAGCACTCCCAAAGAGCCAGGACACCGATTTTACCCTAGAGATTGAATTTGTGCCTTTTGGAAACACCGAATTTTCCCGTCTGTGTGCAGCTGGGAAGGTTTCCTTCAAAAATGAGAGCAGGCTCCCGATACTAAAGTGATTTCAGCATTTATTATAATAAAAAGAAAAGCCTAAAGCAAGGGGGCCCGGGCCGAGCAGGAGCGTTCTCTCAAGGATGGAGCAATGCCGGCCCCGATGCTCCAGGGGAACAGCACAGCTTCCCTGGGTCAGATCCCCCTTTTTATCCTGTTTTTTTGTCCCTCTGGATTGGTTTCTGTTTGAGATCTTTCATTTGCATGAAGGTTTAAGGTGCTTCATTGGCCATTACAATCCTGTCCAGGCTGGCTCATTTTGGTGGGGGTGCTGCACTTTACTGAGGTGTAATTTCTTATAACTCCCCTTTTAACCCCTTTTGCAATATAACAACCAAACTAACAGTACATGTTAAAAATGGGAGCAGGCTCTCAGCACTAAAGTGATTTCAGCATTTATTATAATAAAAAAGAAAGGCCTAAAGCAATGGGGCCCCGGCCTTCCCAACGAGGATCTGAGGATGGAGCAGGGCCGGTGCTGGGGCTGCTCAGCAGCGATGGCCCCTATGCTCCAAAGGAATGGCACAGCTTCCCTGGGTCAGATCCCCCTTTTTATCCTGTTTTTTGTCCCTTCGGATTTGTTTCTTTTTGGATCCTTCATTTGCATGAAGGTTGAAGGCCTTGCTTGGCCATTACAGTTCTGTCCAGGCTGTCTCCTTTCACTGGGGGTGCTGCACTTTACTGAAGTGTAATTTCTTATAACTGCCCTTTTAACCCCTTTTACAATATAACAACCAAACTAACAGTACATGTTAAAAATGAGAGCAGGCTCCCAGTGCTAAAGTGATTTCAGCATTTGTTATAATAAAAAGAAAGGCCCAAAGCAAGGGGGCCTGGGCCGAGCAGGAGCGTTCCCTCAAGGATGGAGCAGCGCCGGCGCTGGGGCTGCTCAGCAGCGATGGCCCCGATGCTCCAGGGGAACAGCACAGCTTCCTGTAAGTTTTCGGTGCTGTTTAGGTGGCCTGGAAAGGCCCAGGGATGGCCTTGAAGAGCCCGGCGCTTCAAAGGACGAGGAGAGACTTCTGATCTTGTCTCAGTCTCGGTGTTTATTAATTGTTTATCTAAAAGATTTTCTTTCAGCCCGACAGAGGTCTGCACAGCAAGTCAGCCATGGGCACACTGCGAGCCCCCAGGGCGGTCACTTATCATTATACCCGAAGTTACGTGTACAATATTTATCATTTTTCCCCAATACCTTCTACCCTTATTAACCGGTGCACTTTTAGTAATAACCAATCCCAAAGTGCCACCACCACCACAGAAGATGGAGGCCAAGAAGAAGAAGAAGAAGAACAGGACACGCCCCAATTCCTCCATCTTACTTCTTTAGACCCCCCTGTACCAAAATCCTAAACCCTGTGTTTTACACTTTAACTAACTTATCCCTTCACCATTCACCCAGTGAAACCTTCCCAGTCCTCATACAGGTGTCGTCTCCTGTGTCGGATCAAAGTCCAGCCACCAGACACTTCTGGCAACATTCCAGGACTCCCGAGCCCCCCAAGTGTGTTCTCGGCCACTCTGCACCTCCATCCTGAGGTGCTGAGATCCCACAGCTTCCCTGGGTCAGATCCCCCTTTTTATCCTGTTTTTGTCCCTTTGGATTTGTTTCTTTTTGGATCCCTCATTTCCATGAATGTTTAAGGCGCTCGATTGGCCATTACAGTTCTGTCCAGGCTGGGGGGTGCTGCACTTTACTGAAGTGTAATTTCTTATAACTACCCTTTTAACCCCTTTTACAATATAACAACCAAACTAACAGTACATGCTTAACAATTCTCAACTATTTCACAACAGTTTCTAACCTATTTTGAACACTTCCCTTACTCCAAGTGGAGCCCCTGGAGCAGATCTGTGGAGGAGAAGGGAGGCTCTCAGTGCCACCTCAGTGCCAGCATTTCCAGGATAACACGAGGCAAAGCTGCTCACGTCTGCTCATGCCCAAAGCAACCTCTTCTCCATGCCTTGGGCTGCGTGTTTGATCCGAGGCTTTGTAAAACACAGCAGCGTGCCTGGAGTGCTCTGGTTTGGGCCAGGAGGAGTTAAAGGTCAGTAGAAAAAAGGCTGTTGCTGGCATGTCAGACACTGGCATTTCCCAGCTCGCTCAGCCCATGTTTGCAGACACAAGGCTGTGCATCACCTTTAATATTTCTCCCTGGCTGTGAACTCTTCTCCTTGGCTCCGCAGGGAGCTGCAGGCTCGGCAGGCAGGAGCCCCCTCCATCCCTCCTTTGCATAGGATGGGGAGGATTAAAAGCTGCTGGTGCAGCCCCAGAGAAGCCTCCCTGCTCCATCCCCCGCTGCCAGAGCTGGTGGGAAAGGCTGTGTGTGACCCTCTGGGGAGTCCTCAGCAGTCCCTCTCCTCCATTAAATGTGTTATGAGTTATGTTCCTCCCATCGGGCCGGGCATGTGGAGCCCTGCATTAGGCACAGGCTGTTATCCTGCTCCTCTGCGAGCTCCTGCCCCACTCCCCAGCACCATCCTCTCCTTACAAAAGCTTTCATTGTATTAACAGCTGTAAAGTAAACCGTGCAGGCCAGTAAATTCTGCAGGAGTAAAAGGAAACCCTCCTTTTATGTGGTGTGCAGTCAGCTTTATGGAGGGCAGCGCCGAAGGCACTTATTGAGATAAACGTTCTGGCTGAGTTTTTAAAAGGACTAAATAATGTTGGCCATTTGTGGGTCTGTAAGATGACAAAATTAGGAGAGAAGTTAAACTACCTGCTACTGAGCATCAGATGAATTTTTGTGGCAATCTGGAAGCAATCTCTGCCTGTGCATGCAGCTCCCCAGGCAGGGACTTGGCCAGCACAACCAGAGGAGGGAGATCTGCCGTGTTTCTTAAGTGCCAGAGCTTGGATGCAGCAGCAGCAACGTCTGTAGCCTGATCCAATACAGCAAATCCTTTGTTTCCTTGCTAAGAAAGCTAATTTTGCAAAGCAAAAGACTGAATGATGTATAATCTGTGAGTGCCTCTAGTCTGTGGTGCTCTTGGGAGAGGGAAATTGTCATCTGAGGAATAGGACAGATGCAACCAGGGATGCTCGATTGTATTCTCTCCTTCCCTCCACCCTCCCAGTGTTTCTGAAATGGCTTCTACCACGAGACACCCCGAGACAAGATGCACTCATTCATATTAATAACATTTGAGTATCTGCATGGGTAAGGTGGCTCAGAGACAGAGGCATTCATGATGAGAAGAATAATTTGGTCCAGCCAGTCTTTGCAAACTACTCTGGGGAAAAGCTTTCCCACCCTGGGCGCAGTGGGAAGTGCTGCTCACATCAGAAAGCAAAAGCTGAACTGACAAGCTGCAAATGCCAGAGTGGAAATGTCCCCTTGTCCCCTCCATCCCTTCCATCCCCTCCATCCCTCCCTGCCGCCCTGGGCTGTGTGAGGGGCTGAGCCCTGCCAGCTGCTGGGGACACATGGTCAGGAGATCTGGGCTCACACTTTTCCAAGCAAAGCACAAATCCCTGGGCTGGCAGGGACTGCCGCTGATGTGGTCACCCCCTGAATGCCTCGGGGTGCTCCAGCCCCATCTGGCAGCCGGCTGGGCGAAGGCTGTGCTCCAGGAGGTGGTCACAAGGCACCAGAGCCGTTTTCCAGTGTCTCCCACAGAGGAAATTCCTCAGGAGTGAGATCATGTTCTCCTCTGCAGAGCAGGGCAGATCTGCTGGGGAGCTGGGGATGGGGGGAGATGCTGCCTGCAGCCTCTGAACTCGCACTCACCCTGCTCCAGCAAGGTTTAACAGCATCCCTGAGCTTTTTATAGTGGAGATTATTTGTTAGCAGAGATCCTGCATGCAGGGGCTCTGAGCTGCATTGCTGCCTAGCCTGCCCCAGGGGCTGCTGTGGCACATTTTTGTGTTTGTGCCCTGCTGAAGAGAAACAGCACCAGTGAGCAGAGCCCCTGTCCTGGTACCCACCCCTTGAAGAGGTGCTTTAAACTAACCAGTGCAACAAGCTTTATTTACACAAATATTTGTTTCAGGCAGGGGTTTGTTTGCTGTAGGAATAATGACATTTTCATACAATGTCTTTAAGATCTTGTTGGTGCAGAGCACAACTCTGAATTGCAGCTGAGCTGAGGTTAATCAGGAGAGCTCAGTTCCAGCAGGGAAATGTGGACAGGGAAAGGTGTGACACAGCAGTGAATGCTCACTCAAACATGGGCAGGTAGGACTGCTCAGGTTGGGCTTGGATGGGGCATTGAGCAACCTGGCCTAGTGGAAGCTTGTTAGAATTTTGGATGCTGAGAATTCTCAACTTTCTGTGCTGAAAAAGAACACTATATGTGACCTAAGGCCATGGAGAAGGCCTCCAAAATTGATTGATAACACTAAGATTATGAGGGTATAATTTGAATAAGAGTGTGCAGTATCACAGGGTGGAAAACTTGGAGTTTAAGGTTTTAGAATATAGCAATATCTATAAAACTAAGATAGAAGTTTTAGGGTGGTAGCTAGTCCTTCTTCTTCACCTTCTTCTTCATGGCTTTGAGTGATGTTTTGTAATTAGACAAGAAAGATCAGTTATTAAGTTTAAAGTAAAAATAATTTAGATGTAATTTCTTAATTAGATTGTTTAGCCTTAAAATGCCTTGTAAAAAAAGATAGTGAACCATTTTGTACTATATTATTAAATACTACAAAACTCACACCACATAAAGCTGTAATATAGATATGAAATAATAAACATCTGAGCCTAAATAAGAAATATCATGTCAATAGGAGGAAAAAAAAAGAAACCAAAACCCAACATTTTGTGGTGCCCTGTGTGAGGAATGAACTCACAACCAGCAGAGGTGCTGCCCATGGTAGTGGGGATTGGAATGAGATGAGCTTTAAAATCCCTTCCAAACCAAACCATTCCATGAATATGAATCTATGATGGGGCTGGTCTCTTTCTCCAGGCAGCACTGACAGAACCAGAGGACACTAAGAGCAGCACCAGGGGAAATATAGGCTGGATTTTACGAAAAAGTGTTTTATAGAAAGAGTGATAAGTTCTGAAATGGCTGCCCAGGGAGGTGGTGCAGTCCCCATCCCTGGGTGTGTTTAACAAAGCCTGGATGTGGCACTGGGGGCCAGGGTTTAGTTAAGGTGCTGGGGCTGGGTTGGACTGAATGATCTTTAAGGTCTCTTCCAACCCAGTTATTCTGCAATTCTGTAATTCTATAATTCTGTGATCCTATGACGCCATAATTCTGTTACTCTATGACCATGATTCTATGATTCAATTGTTCTGTGATTCTGTGACTCTGTTATTCTATGATTCTCTGATCCTGTGATTCTATTATTCTATAATTCTCTGACTCTATTATTCTATGATTCTGTGATTCTGTGACTCCATGACTCTGTGATTCCATTATTCTATGATTCTGTGATTCTTTGATTCTATGATTCTATGGCTCTATTATTCTATGAGTCTATGGTTCTGTTATTCTGTGATTCTATAACTCTATGACCATAATTCTGTTATTCTATGGTTCTGTGATTCTGTGATTCTGTGGTTCTGTGACTCTGTGATTCCATGATTCTATTATTCTATGATTCTATGATTTTATAGTTCTGTTACTCTGTGATTCTGTGGTTCTGTGACTCTAGGACTCTGTGATTTTATGACTCCACAACTCCAGCTACATGACTACATATTAAAAAAGCTCCCCTTGCCCCTGTGTGCCAGCCAGCAGACAATGGCACTTGGGCAGCTTGGTGCCACTTTCTGGGCACTTTCCAGAGGATCACACAACCTGCTGCAAAATGTATTGTGAAGCTTGTTGCTCCTCCAAATGCCAGCCAGGACAGCCAAGCTCCAGAGTTGCAAGGCAGAGTTGCAGTGAGGCTCCAGGCATTGGTGCTCTGGGGTTTTTGGTAGAGTCCTAGCTGCTGAGAATTTTACACTTTCTGTCCTGACAAACTCTAACCCCCAAAAGAACACTACATTTAACCTGAAGCCATAAAGAAGGCTTCCAAAATTTATTAATGACACTAAAATGATAAACATTTGTTGAGTCTAGGGGACAATGCAAGCTGCAGCTGCAGCTGTAACAATTCTGACGAGACCTGTGGGCTCCACATGATGTGTGGGGGCTGTGTCAGACTGGATTTTACCCAAAATTATTCACCTGGTGAATCCCACTCTCTTCCACAGGCTGAGCCAACCCTTTGGCAGGATCTGTGTGTTTTAAATGCAGCTCTCCAAAAGATAAATGTGTGTTCTGTGGGACTCATCTCAGATTTCCTCCCAGGTCATCCTTGAGTGGGTTGAGACTTCCCTGGCCCCTTTCCTGCTGTGTTGAGCACTGCCAGGTAGAAGAAAAGCCCCACTGGGAGTGTGCACCCACTGCTGGGACCTCCCTGTGGCCAGAAGGTGCCAAAGGGGCTCCTCAAGCAGATTTTGGAGAGGGGATTTACAGGAAACTGTTCCCAGCACGGCTTCAGCAAGGTGAAAGTGTTCCCAGCAACAGCTCAGGTGTCAGGTGGAGGGAGGAGAGCCCCAGGAGGTGCTGCTGTAAAACATTTCCATCCCTTTCTGCTTGGAAGGGCTCATGCAGGCTTCCCAGTGCCTGCCAGTACATGGATGGGAATGATATAAATGTAAAATTGGCCTTCTCAGGTTCTGAAGAGCGCAGTTTGCAGCTGGAGATGGATCACCAATCTTCCAGGGAATTGTGCTCTACAAGGTTAAGCATGTTTGCAGAAGAAATATGGATAATGCTCTTATCATGTATGACCTTTACTATATGTGTAACATTGTCAGTGACAAAAAATGCCATTTTTTAAATGGTTTTCACACTATGGTATCCAGCCATTAATCATGATGTATGTGAGCGACTCTATATTGTTTCTCTGAAATTGCAACATTAGATTACTTTCCATCCTGGCTGCTCACATGAATTGTACCCCCTGTTACCATGAGCAAGGTTGCTATTTTCCATGCCTAATGTCATTGTGGCCCTACATTTACCCAGAGGACTGGAGAGAACTTTGCAAGGCACAAAGAGGGCAGACAATTTGTGCATATGTGCGTATAAATGGTGCACTTACTTTAAGATGTCTCTCTAATCCAGGAGTTGATAAATGACTCTTTCAGACACCTCTGCTGATGTTGCATTTTTAATGTAGACAAACTGGAGCTCTGGCTCCAGCCTGTGCATCCCTGCCACTGCCATCCCCACTCCTGGAGGGTTAATGTTTCATCTCGCCTGCTGTAATTTGGGAGGTTTTACTTCCAGAGTGTATTTTGATTTACAGAAGGTAAAAAGCACTTGGCAGTTTGATGTTTACTCTTTTGTGGGCTTTTTTTATTTTTTTTTATCTTTTTTAATGCAGCAAGCTTTCAGGTGTGAGTGCTGCTTCCTGCTGTACATAACTGATATTTATCCTGCCTGTCTGAGGGAAGATGCTGCCCAAAGGAGATGCCAAACAAAGCCCCCACACCCTGCCTGAGCTGTGGTTTTGAGGACTGAGCTGCTCTTACTGCTCACTGTGGTGCAGGGTGGCACAGAACATCTGCCAGTGCAGGACTTGTGCAGGCATCAAAGGGAAAACAGAGCTCACAGAAAGCAGCTGAGCACACAGTCAGTGTTTGCAGCCAAATAAATCAGTTTTTGCTGTTCCCCCAGTTAGCGTTATCCATAGTCTGGGCTTGCTGGGAGCTCATTTCTCTTTGCTGCTGGAGCAAGAGTGATCTAATGAGTCAAAGAGAAGCACAGACTTTCAGATGGAGGTAATGTGGGCTGTGGGTATCTGTGGCGATTCCCAGTGTTTCATCTCTTCACAGGGAACTCAGCAAGGTCTAATTTTGCTCATTCTCATCAGCAGCAAGCCAGAGTGAGGCCACTGAGATCACTGAGCTCCACAGCCCTAGTGGGGAGCAGAGAATCAGACTCTTGGGATGAAAATATTTCCAAGTAACAAAAAGATCTGTGCTGTTGTAGCCCATTGCTGATTTTGAGGAAGACCTCACCAAGCTTCTGACATCCTGAGTGACCTTGGGAGAACAACAACCTTTGTCACTGGGCTCCTGCTTTGGAAGATTTCCATCTCTTACTCCGTGCATGTGTTATGTGCAGTACAGTGGGGACTGATTTCCTCTGCACTTCCACAGGGCTCTGTAATCTCTTTATTCTGCTTTCTTACCTGATCTTCAGTTCTGCAGAGGCAGCAGGTCCCCAGGCACTGAATCTTCCCAAATGTGCAGCCTCTGCCCTCTGTCTGATCCCTCCTTTGTCCCCACAGACCCTTACAGGCTTTGCTGCTGTCCCCAGAAATCCCTGACACTTCTTGGCGAGTTTCTGGTGGCAGAGTGAGTGCCTGTGGCTGTAGGAGCCCTCCCTGAGCAGGGTTTATGGGCTGTGAGCTCTCACAGGGCTGAGGGCTGCACCCCTGGGACACAAAGAGACAGGTGACTGTGGTCACCAGTTGTTGTGGTGCTGTGAGGGTCCCCAGGACGAGGTGAGAGATGAGAATCTGACTTCAAGTTTTCAGAAGACTGATTATTCTATTCTATTCTATTCTATTCTATTCTATTCTATTCTATTCTATTCTATTCATCATGTCATATATTATATTATATTATATTATATTATATTATATTATATTATATTATATTATATTATATTATATTATATTATATTATATTATATTATATTATATTATATCA
This sequence comes from Ammospiza nelsoni, assembly GCF_027579445.1. Taxonomy (NCBI): domain Eukaryota; kingdom Metazoa; phylum Chordata; class Aves; order Passeriformes; family Passerellidae; genus Ammospiza; species Ammospiza nelsoni. The sequence continues at coordinate 6,708,413 of NC_080651.1, forward strand.
TATCATATCATATCATATCATATCATATCGATTATATTATATTGCATCGTATCATATTGAAAATTATATACTAAAACTGTACTAAACAAAGAGAAAGGATACATCAGAAGGCCAGAACAGAATGATAATAAAAACCTGCGACTGACCAGAGAGTCTGACACAGCTGGACTGGGATTGGTCATTAATTAAAAACAATTCACATGGAACCAATCAAAGATGCACCTGTTGGTAAGCAACCTCCAAACCACATTCCAAGCAATCACATAATTATTGTTTACATTTCTTTTCTGAGGCTTCTCAGGAGAAAAATCCTGACAAAGGGGTTTTTTCAGAAAATATCATGGTGACAGGTGACAATCAGACATGGTTTGCAACACCCTGTGACTGCCCCAAGTGCTGCCCACCAAGTGCATGCTCCCTGCCCAGGAGCATCCTGAGATGAGTTAATTGTGTGTGTGGGAGCAAATATAAAACAAACTGCACACAAGAGCAGGTGCCTTGTCTCTCTGCCTCCATTTCCCTGAGCCTTTGTTCCAAACTCTGCTTTTCTGAGGAGTTTCTCCCTGTCACATGCACTGAACTTTGATTATGCTGCAAGAGCTTCCTGTTTGTTGGTGTTGTCTAAAGAATAACGTGGCTGTGTTTGCCTGCCTCAAACCCATCCTAAACTCAATTTATCTTGCTGTTTCTCTTCCCTCATTGTCTAACCTTAATGGTAAGACCTGGAGAATGATTTGGGGTCATGGCAGGTGTGCCTGCTCTGTCTGCAGTGGGTGTGAAGGCATTTTGGGGAGATTGGCCTCCCCTGCCTCCCTCTGTGGAAGGGTTGATGTCCCAGGCATTACCTCACGTTCCACGCCACTCAGTGAGTCAAACTCTGCTAAGTAACTAAATAAAGATGTAATTTTAATGATGATTAAATTGAAGCACCTCATTAATTTCATGTGAGAGGTGGGGAAGTACAGGCAGCTCTTTCCCTAAATTCATTGTTTGTCTGGCCGCCAGACGTCCCCTCTCAACGTCTGGTTGAGTCTAATTTAAGTATGTAAATTTAATGGTTCAGTAAGTAAAATTGCCTTTATTGTTTGCAATGGTTTGCACAGTAATTTACGAGCCAGCAAGGCTCATTTGATAGGAGTGTATGATGGAGTAGGTGATACAGTGAAGGACATGTTTATCTTAAGGATACAGAGAAGAACACAGATCTGGACCATCTGTAATCAAGGATCTTGTGCTGCTGGAGACTGACCCTGGGACAAAGCAGCCCTGAGAGCTCATCCTGGGGCACCTGGGGCATGGAATGGGATGGAATCCCTGCCTCTCCTGCCTGCAGCCACTGCAGATCACACCAGGGCACTGCAGATCACACCAGGGCACCGGCTGGGCCAGCAGGAGCACTGCCAGCCCCATGCCCCAGGAGAGGATTTTTATCACCAAAAAATGATGATTTTTATAATCAAAAAAGGGTGATTTTTATCATCAAAACAAAGGACAAGAGATCTCACAGAAAGCAGGAGCAACAAAGAAATGTTTTCAGATTCGTTCAGGTCTTTTTTTGCCCCCCACAGTGCTGATTGGTAAAGCTTTCTTTTTAAGAAGCTGCATGGGAAGGAAAGGGAATGGGGAAAGGGGAAAGGGGAAAGGGGAAAGGAAATGGGGAAAGGAAAAGGGAAAAGGGGGAAAAAAAGGGAAAGGAAAGGGGGAAAGGGGAAAGGGGGAAAGGGGAAAGGGGGGAAAGGGGAAAGGGGGAAAGGGGAAAGGGGGAAAGGGGAAAAGAAAAGGGGAAAGGAAAAAAAGGAAAGGAAAGGAAAGGAAAGGAAAGGAAAGGAAAGGAAAGGAAAGGAAAGGAAAGGAAAGGAAAGGAAAGGAAAGGAAAGGAAAGGAAAGGAAAGGAAAGGAAAGGAAAGGAAAGGAAAGGAAAGGAAAGGAAAGGAAAGGAAAGGAAAGGAAAGGAAAGGAAAGGAAAGGAAAGGAAAGGAAAATAATTTTTTTTCCCAGCAACATCAGGAGCTCAGGTCTTCACCACGGTAAAGCCAGGCTGGAATGTGGGGGCTCTCTAAGCCACCTTGCCACTGCTGTGTGTCACTGTCCCTCCTCCAGACTGCTCCATGCTGTAACCAGCTTGTTATTACCGTGGGTTTTATTTGAAACTGCTCGTGCTGAGGAGCTTGAAGTGCTTTCCCACTTTAATTAAGCCTCACTACACACTCCCAGAGCTTATCACTCTTGCCTTGTAGATATGGGAGGCAGCAGAGGATATGGGAGGCAGCAGAGGATATGGGAGGCAGCAGAGGATATGGGAGGCAGCAGAGTCACCCAGCTGGGCAGTGCCAGGGTTGGGAAGAGGACACCACCCTCTCCAGCCCCCCAACAGCATCCTTGCTTTCAGACACTGCTTCCCAAAGCATTCCAACAGCCACATTAGGGTAGTCTGGCTTCCAGAAAATCTACGTAAGGCATGTTGCAGTCATAGAAAAATAAAAATAAAAACCAAATGGAAGCGTTGCAATAAGCAACTGTGCTTTGTAAGGAAATGTGGTGACACAGGGATGGGTAGGAAAGGCTAATCCCTGGAATGGACAGGGAGTGAGTGCTCAGTGGAGGGGGGCACATTGGCATCATTAGAGATATAACCAGAAACAATCTCCACAGATCCTGTGTTTTAATTCTGCCCAGCTGTCACAGCCTCCCTGGCTCAGGCTGGACAGATGTGAGCACCCACAGACTGCTGAGGGCTCTTTCTCCCACAGTCTGGGTGCAGGAGCAGGAACTGGGGCAGAGCTTGCAGGCACCAGAGCCCCAGGGCAGAGCTGGAGATTTGCCTTGTACCCCACTGTGTCCCACTCACAGCTGCTGCATCTGGGGAAGCTCCCTGCTTTTCCCTGGTTTTCCAGCCACAGAGGGGTCCCTTCCCCATCCCAGGTAGCCAGGGACATGCAGCAGCTCTGGCAGTGGCCATGGTTTCAGGAGCTGTTCAACCTAGGGCTTTACTCAGTGGTGAGAATTGTAAAACATAAAAGGAGTATTTGTGATCCTGCTTTTATTGAAGGGTGAGAATTCAGAAGGCAAACACCACCAGGAGATGCTTTGGCCCTTCAACTACTTGTGGGTGGCCCAGGGCACCCAAAAGTCACTGCCATAAAATCTTTCCAGGCTGGAGACATCCCTGCAGCTCTGCCTGCACCCAGTTCTTGCTGGGCTCAGCTCCTCAAGGCTGACCTAGAGCAGAGGCTGGACAGAGTTACAGAATAAAGCAGGGATTTATGAAAAGGATCTCCTCAATGGATCCACCTTGGGCAGCACAAGAGCCCAGCCAGGGCTGCACCCAAGATGAACCAAAATGGTCCCAAAATGCACGACCGGGCACGGGGTCTCTCACTGTGATCAGTTCTGCTCCATTTGCACCTTGCAGTTCATTGTCCCATTCCAGCTTTAGCCCATCCAGTCCCATTCTTGTTTTTCTCTCTCCAGCCCACGGTGTTTGTGCTCTTGGGCTGAGATTTGGATCATTTGTCCTTGGTGCCCAGCTGGAGCAGGAATTGTTTTGTCTCCCTGCTCTGTGCACAGAGCTCACATCCCCTCATGTGAAGCCCAGACCCACACACTAAAGCAGCACAGAATCTGAAAAATATAAAAGCCAAAACTGAGGCATCAGTGGAGCTGCCAGGATCTGTTTAACCCCTTGGCTGCCATGTGGCAAGGAGAGCCCATTAGCAAAGCAAGCAGCCATTCCAGCCCTCAGTGCTGCAGCTCAGCCATTTATTCTGCTAAGTAGACAGGGTGTAGTGAAGAGTGTGATGAGAAAGGAGGGAGGGCTGGGCACTGTGGAAAAAGAGATTATTAAAAAAATGAAGGGAAATGTACCCATTATAGGGCCTGTTTTCAGGGGGTGCATTCCTCAGGCTGTGCTCAATGTCTCAGGTTCTTCTCTGCTGATGGGTTGAGTGAGGGAAGGGGCAGCTTCAGCCACACATGGAAAACTCCTTTTCTTCCTCTCCCTCTTTCCATATTTGCCTGGTGAGCAGGATTCACTGACTGTGGAGTGTAAAAGGAAATAATGGATCTTTTTTTGTGGTCTTCTTCCACTGAAGTCAGCTGCTACTTTGCTCTCAGAGACTTTAAAAACTGACTTGTGGAGGTTGATGCTTCCCATCTTCCTTCACCTAATGCCCATCCAACAAACCCCCTGCTGTCAGTCAGCCTGAGCTGTGCTGCTGCAAGGATTTTCCTCTGCTGAAATGAATGTCAGGCTAAATCACAGCACTGCTTTTTGTTGTGGTTTCCTTTCACTTTCTTTGCCCCTGAGCCTCAAGCATGAGAAAGGCCAGACCTGGGTTCTGAACCTCTGTTTGTTCCTCACAGTTTTGTCTTGGGTTGCCTTCTAAGAGCTTGCAGAGCCCAGCTGGGAGATGCTGCCCTGGGCAGGATCCCTGCCTGCTCCTGCCAGAAATGGACCTTAACACAGCAGAAATAGGACAAGGGCAATATTGATGTGTGCAATGCAATGTCTCCACTTTTCAGCACTGGAATCATAGAACGTGTCAGGATGGAAGGGATTTTAAAGTTCATCCACTTCCAACCTCCATGGGCAGGGACACTTTCACTGGACCAGATTGCTCCAAGCCCTGTTCTACCCAGCCTTGAGCATTTCCAGGGACAAAAATGTGCAATTAACATTGAAATCAGCCAAATTTATTCCTAATAGACCTTTAAAAACTGTTCCTGCACTCAGTGAAAAGCAAAGAGAGGCTGTACCTCCTGCTGGCAGGGGCAGGCACTGGGCAACTCCAGCTGGGGCCACCAGCTCATCCCAGGGGTGGTGGTGGGTTTGATCAGAACACTCCTGATCAAATGGGGTTGGGGTTTTTTTGCATCACCATTGCACTTTGGCTGAGAGCAGAGACTCCACATTAGGCACCCATGCAGATTTCTGGTCTTTTGTCACCAGCACCAGCTGCAGTGACAGCACCTGCTTGTCCCTGTCTGTCCCTGCCTGTCCCTGTCTATCTCTCCTGTCCCTTCTTGTCCTTGCCTGATCCTGCCTGTTTTCTGCCTGTCCCTCCTCTTCCTCCTGTCCCTGTCTGTCCCTCCTGTCCTTGCCTGTCTCTCCCTGTGCCTTCCTTTCCCTCCTGTCCCTGTCTGTCCCTTCTGTCCCTCCGGTCCCTGCCTGTTTTCTGACAGCCCCTTCTGTCCCTGCCTGTCCCTCCTGTCCCTGCCTGTTCCCTGCCTGTCCCTCCTGTCCCTTCTGTCCATGCCTGTTCTCTGACAGCCCCTCCTGTCCCTTCTGTCCATGCCTGTCCCTGCCTGTCCCTCCTGTCCCTGCCTATTCTCTGATATCCCCTCCTGTCCATCCTGTTCATTTCTGTCCCTCCTGTCCTTGCCTATCCCTGCCTGTCCCTCCTGTCCCTCCCATCCCTCCCATCCCTCCTATCCCTCCTGTTCTTTGACAGCCCCTCCTGTCCCTCCTGTCCATGTCTGTCCCTCCTGTCCATGTCTGTCCCTCCTGTCCCTCCCATCCCTCCTATCCCTCCTGTCCTTTGACATCCCCTCCTGTCCCTCCTGTCCCTCCTGTCCCTCCTGTCCCTGCCTGTTCTGTCCCTGCAGCCACTTGAGCACAGCAGCTGAGCAGGATCCTGGGCAGGACAAAGGAGCAGTGCCAGCACTGAGGGCTGCACACAGAGCCACTATCCAGGGCCTCGAGACCAATTAGTCTCTATTAATTACCTTTGGAGCTCGCCTGCAGCTTTTTGAAATTCCAGCATCCTTGTTCCCTCCACGAACACCTTTTAGATCCTTCAAAGGGCCAGGGCTGCCCAAACCCTGGGCAGACTGAAATCTCCTGAGCTGCCCAGGCTCAATTATGTCTTTCAACACAGCTCTGTCACCTCTAATCCTGTGTCCCAAATACGAGGGCACTGACCTTTTCAAGTCTTGGGAAGGTTCTTCAAATGAAGATGACAACACAAAAGGGAAAGAAAGGAGGGGGAAAGGAAACTCCGTATGACAGGGAAATAATTTCTCGTGTCCGTGCAAAGGGTTTTGCTCTGCCTTCCTGGTTGTAATTTATCAATTTTGAGATTAGTCACATTGTGCAGCCTGCAAGGAGAGCCAAACTGAGTCTTTACAAAGACTTACAAAAGGTCTGTCCTAAACATGATGGGAGAGGACGAACTGACACTCCTGGACAAAATAGTTCAGAGCTGAAAAATTAAGTCAGCTTTTGGTTTGCCTTTAATTTGTGTTTTACTCAATGGAATTAGGGAGAATTCTTCTTTGCTCAGTGGAATGAGGGAGATTTCTTCTTCACTGAGTCTTGAAATGGTGGTAAATATTCTTAGATTATTCATTTTAAATAGATGGGAAGGGGGAGTCATGGACATAGTGAGGGGTTAATCTTTTGTGGGAGGAGGTTGCAGTTATTTGTATTATGGTATTAGGGTGCTGAGAGGGCTCGTAGTTCAGTTGGTTTTGATGGAGGAGATATAAAAATTTAATGCTGGAAAGCAGATATGCAAAGCAACAACAAATTATCTGCCTGAGTTGTGCTGCTTTTTCCTGGGCAAAACACAAATAAAGAAAATGCATAAATGATAATGAACTCAAATGTCAATAATTGAAGATCTGAGTCACATGGGCAAGGAAACTTTTGTACTAATTATCCAAGTTTCAATGTCTCAGCATGTCAGGAGCAGAGCAGCTTTAGCTGTTTGAGTCGTTTCTTGATCATGCCAACATCCATTGAAATAAATTCATTTTTCTTCCGTGCTTTTCAGCTCTTTTATCCATAGCCCTGGGATGTGACTGTCTTTATATTAATAGGAACTGCTGCCTGACAACCATTAAATGTGCATTTAAGCCTTTTGCATACCCTGAACATGCTATAGCTGTTCCATGTCATGACTGCTGACGAGCGGGGTCAGGCCCTTTCCTCAGTAGCTATTGCTGAGCCTATTAGGCTCTAACGGGGTTAGAACAATTGATATTTACAGCCCTGCAGCACCAGGGGTCCCCCACTGGCCCAGGAGAAATGAGGGTGAGAACTGGATGGATGGATGGATGGATGGATGGATGGATGGATGGATGGGATGAATATTGCTGCTTTAAGATTTATCAACAGCACCAAGTTCATCAAAGAAAGTCTTTTGGAAATGCCATTGTGGGAAGCTGTGGCATGGTTTGCCAGGCTGGGAAATCTTCTCCTTGGGGTGCAAACATGCCTTTGGCCTGGGCTCTGATCCCCTGCTCCCATATGGGATGTTTGGAATGGCATTTCCAGATGCATCCTGTGCTGGTTTGGGCAGAAGAGGCGCTGGGCACACACCCAGCAGTGCTTGACCAAGGGCACTGGTGGAGCTGTGGTTGTAGCACCCCCAGGATGTTCATGGATGATTTTGGGGCATGCACAGGAGAGTCAGAAACCCAGCATCCACAGGAACAATGTAACTAGAGACTGGTTAAAGCCATTTTGGACTCAGTTTGGAGGTTTTTTGCTGGTTATTCCCCAGGGCTCCCCAGAGGCTGAAGCTATTCCCACTCAGGTGCCACGCAAAGACCCGGGGTGACACTTTGAAAAGCAATCATTTGGAAGTCCATCACTTGAATTCATAGTGGGTTTTTTTCCCTTTGGCTGCAGACAAAGTGGAAACCAGAGCAGACCCTGACCTGGTTACATAAGAGAAAATGTAAAAATAACCCATGAGCGTGAGAAGGGAAGGCACAGGAGAAGTGAACCTGAGTGACAGTTCCCAGAGCTGTCCTGGCTCCAGCAAAGATTCTCACTCTCCTCCGCTGGACAGCTCTTGTGGGGTGATTATTTCAGCCCACAGAAGCCTGTTGTTGCAATTAAACACTTAGAAAGTGCAGGAAACAGACATGAACAGAGAGAATAGAGAGGCGAAAGCTCTGAGCATTAAAAAATTATCTGCTCTGAGATGGTTTTGGGCCCAGAGGCAGAGAAGGGACATGATGGACCTTGGTGCTGGCTCTTTGGAGGGTAAGGGGTTCAGCTCTGCAAACCAGGGTCCAGAAGGGTTTTTGGGTTTCAGAGTTAGGATGAGACTCAAGAGAGCACCAGCTCTGGTTTGTGCCTCACATCTGCTGCTTTTCCTGTTCAGAGACATCACTTAGGGGAAGGGATGAGGAAAACTAAGCAAGGTCTGGCATTTCCTTTCACCTCAGGATGTTGCAGGGCTTTGCAGAGATGGGCAAGTGCCATCTGTTAAAGCGAGATCTCAGAAATGGAGCAGGTTAAGTGCCCAGCAAAGTGAGGCAATTGTTTCTTAAGGCAAGAAAAAGCATTGCTCCTGAGCTGCAAGCTTCCAAGTAAAGAACAGCAAAAAAAATACAGAATAAAACAGAATAAAACTCATTCTTTCAGCCAGCTGCAGGTGACCACTTTCCCAAGGTAGCTCTTCCCTTTTATTCCACTTGCTTTAGCATTCATGGTGCAGGAGCAGTGGCCGGCTCCCTCCCGGCAGGAGATCAATGTCAGCCAAGACAAGGAGAGTCCGAGTCCCCCGATGTCACAGCATGACAAGCAGGCCTGGCTGGTGGTTAAGTGAGGAGAGTAAAGGCTGATTTAGCACTCTCCCTGCTCAGAAGGCTCAGAACGGGCAGGGAGGTGTCAGCGCAAGGTGACCGAACAGCAACCCCGGCATCCTCAGGGTGCACTCAGTGCTGCAGCAGAGCTGCTGATGTGCACGGGGCTGGCTGGAAGCGCCGGGCATCCCACAGAGATCCTGGGCTCGCTTCTGCTTTGGCTTTTTCCCTTTCACTTCTAAAACCAGGCGTGTTTTAGTGTAGTGGTGCCATGGCTTGACGCTGGCACAATGCCAGTGCCCCCATGAAAATACATTATACATCCAGTATACAGCTGTACACAGACAATGGTAATAACATTCAGCAAACGGGGATATTTACACATAGGTCTCTCCCAACAATCGGATCTACCTGAGGTACACATCGTGTTCTTCCATCTTTTTGCATTATCCACCATGTGCAACCTGGTCCCTGACCACTTCCTCTCAAACCACGACAAGTGGTCAAGGTGGAGATGGGGAGCTGCATAAAGAAAAAGCACCCAAAGCTGCTGGGAGGTGCCTGAGGCAGAAGGATGTGCTGGAGCTCAGGCTCCCAGCGCTGCTGGGAGGATGGGGCTGGGCTGACTTTGTGCCACCCGGGCTTTCACTGCAGAGGAGAGCCCGGATTTCAGCCTCAGCATCCCTGCAGCCTCCTGCCGCGGTTTTGGCTGGCAGTGCAGCACCGTGCCACGTCCCCGTGCCTGCTGCCAGCTGGGCTGGGCAAACAGCAGCAGGGTGGGCACCCACCTCCATCCCTCCTGCAGCCCCTTGCCCACCCCAGGCTGCCGGCACCGCCTGCTTTTGTCTGGCTGGCAGCGCAGGGGAGAGGGGCTGTGATGAATATTAACACTGCGTCAGCGGCTCCTTCCCCGCCGCTTTAGCAGCTGATTTCTCCTTCAGCTGATCCGCCCCGCATCCACCGAGGGCTGAGCAGCCACGGGCGGGATGCGGGCGTAGCTCGCCCGTGCCTTTATTTATTCCTCCCTCTTATTTATTTATTAGTTCATCTGATTGATATCCTTCCCACTGCTTTCATCTCTGCCTCAGAGCCCCATGCTCCGCATGAGGGGGAGTCACTCAGCCACCGGGCCACGGGGATGGGTTGTGTCTGACAAAATTGGGGGTGAAGTAGTGCAGCCCTGCATCCCTCAGCCCTGCATCCCACAGCCCTGCATCCCTCAGATCTACATCCCTTAGATCTGCATCCCTCAGCCCTGCATCCCTCAGCCCTGCATCCCTCAGATCTACATCCCTTAGATCTGCATCCCTCAGCCCTGCATCCCTCAGCCCTGAGCCCTACATCCTAAAGCCCTGTATCCCACAGCTCTCAGCCTCGTATCCCACACCCTGCATCCCACCACCCTGCATCTTACAGCCTGTATCCCTCAGCCCTGCATCCCACAGCCCTCAGCCCTGCATCCCTCAGCCCTGCATTCTTCAGCCCTGCATCCCACACCCTGTATCTCTCAGCCCTACGTCCCTCAGCCCTGTATCCCTCAGCCCTGTATCCCTCAGCCCTGTATCCCACATCCCTGCATCCCTCACCCTGCATCCCTCACCCTGCATCCTAAAGCCCTGCATCCCTCAGCCCTGCATCCCACACCCTGCATCTCTCAGCCCTTAATCCCACATCCCTGCATCCCTCAGCCCTGCATGCCACAGCCTTGTATCCCATAGCTCTGCATCTTACAGTCCTACATCCCACAACCCTGTATCCCTCAGCCCTACATCCTAATGCCATATATCTCTCAGCCCTTCATCTCACACCCTGTATCCCACATCCCTGCATCCCACACCCTGCATCCCACATCCCTGTATCCCACACCCTGCATCCTAGAGCCCTGTATTCCACTCCCTGCATCCTTCAGCCCTACATCCCTCAGCCCTACATCCCTCAGCCCTGTATCCCACATCCGGCATCCCTCAGCCCTTTATCCCTCAGCCCTGCATCCCACACCCTGTATCTCTCAGCCCTGCATCCCACAGCCCTCAGCCCTGCATCCCTCAACCCTACATCCCTCAGCCCTGCATCCCACATCCCTGCATCCCTCACCCTGCATCCCGGAGCCCTGTATCCCACATCCCTGCATCCCACATCCCTGCATCTTACAGCCTGCATCCCTCACCCTGCATCCCTCACCCTGCATTCCACACCCTACATCCTAAAGCCCTGCATTCCTCAGCCCTTCATCCCACACCCTGCATCCCACACCCTGCATCCTACAGCCCTGTATCCCTCATCCCTGTATCCCAAACCCTGTATCTCTTAGCCCTGTATCTCTTAGCCCTGCGTCCCACATCCCTGCGTCCCGCACCCTGCACCCCTCAGCCCCATCCCTGCCGATCCCCGTCCCTCTCCTCCCGGGCAGCCCCTCCCCGCCGCGGCCCCGCTCCCCCCGCCGCCGCCGCCTCCTCTGCTCGCAGCATCTCTCCCCTCCGCATCCGCTATAATTGACATTTTCCATCTGACAGGTTCTGTTTTCCCTTCCCGCAGTTGCTAAGGAAACCGCAGAGAGGGCCCGGGAGCCATTAGCTGCCGTCATCGCCTGCCCGTCCGCAGAAATGTCACTTCTGCTAACGAACACCGGAGGGAAAAAAATAAAGAAAGGGAAGGAAAAAAAAAAAAAAAAAAAAAAAAAAGTTAAACCCCCGAACAAAACGCAGCACCAAGCTGCTAAAGAAAGGGAAGCTGGAAGGGCCCCCATGCAGAAATGGTGTGTCCTCACCCTGGTGTGGATCCCCACTGGGCTCAGCATCCTCTGCCTGCTCCACCTTTGCCCCTGTAAAAATCGGGATGAGGGATCCTCCCGTGCCCACAGCTATCCCCAGCCACGGGCCAAGGCACAGAGCTGCCTGTGGAGGTTTTTGGCCCCCCAAATGGAGGTATCCAAGGGCCAGGGATCAGCAGGGGCATCAGCAGGGACTGAGGGACACCAGCAGCCTCCTCAGCTGCTTGTTCCCCTCTCCCAACCACTGCAGTGTTGTGATTTTAACTTCACTTGAAGAGGTTTTTATTACAAACCAGACAGTTGCCCTTCACCCCTTACCGATGTGATGATGAGGACAGGGGCTGTGGCAGCCCCTGCAATTCCTTGTGTAATTTAGTTAACAAAAAGCAAACTCCCACTGAACAAACCACTGTGGCTGTGCATCACACCACGCACAGGTTCCTGAGTCGTGTGGGAGTTGGAGTTTACTGCTGACTTCATAAAGTCCTGGGGTGTTCCTCCTTCTTCTGTTTGGAAACTTTTATTCCCCATCATGTTCTACTCATTCCCTTCCCCTCTAATTTAGAGAAATGCCAATATTCTAGTAACTTGAAAAATCAGATACGACATGATCCAGCAGCTTGTTGGAAACCCCACATGAAATCCTTGGTGGAGGTGGCAAGAAAGCTGAAATTTCCATTTTGGAACATCATCTATGCTGCTGTAATTCTTTGTTTAGTCATCAAGATACAAGCCAAAGGAGACCTAGCTCCTTGGAGACACTTCCAGGTCCACACACCCCCCTGGATTGTCCTCCACAAGCTGCTCCAAATGAAGACAGAAATCCTTCTCCCAAGCCTGTGTGACCAATGAGATTACTGCAGATTCCATGAAAATGTGTTTCTTTTGCTGTGGAAGTGCTCACACCCAGCAAAGCCTTCAGGGACTTTTCCTTTTTTGTATGACATAACTCAGTGTACAATCACTAAATAATGATTTCAAATATTAGTTAAAATCAGGTCTGGTTTGGGTGAGACTGTGCTTTGTCATGACTGGGACCAAGAACTGTATCTTTGCCAAATTTTAAGCTTCAGGAAAAAGTTGAAATAATTGGAGGTGCCTATGACCTCTGAAAAGTTTGAATTTCTGGTCTCTGTGGAGTTCCTCTTTGTCATGTCAGGTTTTGTCCTCCTCTGCTCGAGGTGCTTTGTGGAGGGCACAGAAATGCAGCCTCACAGACAAGCACCAGACCTGCCCCTCTTTATTTCTGAAAACCTGTCAGAAATGTCAAGTGAAGGGTTTCAGTCCTGAATTCCCTCTTGCAAATGTGTGGCCACAGAAAAGTAGGAAGCAGAGCTTTTTGTAGGGCTCTCTGCCCATTCCAGCAATGAGCTGAGGATTCATTTGGGAGGCTCTGGCTGAAGGCAGCACCTCAGAGCTAACCCAGGATTGTGGTGAGAGCTGAGAAGCAGCCAGAGGTGGTGTCCACCAGAAAGGTGCAATTTCTTATCACCATCACCCAATTTGTGTTTCCAGCCTCCCCTGTAGATCTGGGTGCTACCTGTTGCAGACGTACAAGAAATAAAAGCCCCTCTAAGCTTCTTGAGGATGGGCAGAGCATCCCAGTGAGTCTCTGTGGCTCTGGAGGGAGGAGGAAGGTTCCTTGTGAGATTTTCTCCTGTTTTCACCACCATGAGACACCTCCTTGTAAGGTGAACCCCATGCTTGGGATTGTGAAGCCACTTGGACATCACCCATGGTGAACTCTGGGTTGTCTTTCCCTGACTTTAGAGCAAGAAGTGGCCGCATAAAATGGAATCAGACACATCCCTGAGTGGGTTAGGCAGGTCCTGGCAGCTGCAGAGGAAGAGGAAGAGGAGGGATGCAGAGTGCCAAGCTCCACCACCTGCCTGGAGCAAAGGGACCCCAGGCACCGATTGCTCGCTGCTTCGGTGCTTTGCTTCTGATTTTATTTATTTTTCCTTTGCTGGGAGTGAGCGAGCCCTAAGGAGGGAGGTGGTGTGGAGAGCTTTATTTCTGCCCCCTGCCTGCTTTCTGGTCTCCTTCCTCACCTCTGCGGGTAAACGGCGGCTCTTTAGTGGCAATGACTGCATCTATTATGCAAGGCTGAGGAAGTGGTGAAATAACAGCATGAGAAATGTGCTCGAATGAGTATTCAAATGCGAACATAACGAGTGCAGTCAGTGTAACACCGAGTCCTGAGGGACGTGGGAGCTTTGGTTCGACTTTTATTTCTTTAAAAATAAAGCCTTAACCCTCCCACCCCCTGGGTATTATTTTCAAATTAATTACTCTCATTACATTAATTGTGTGAGTGCCTGTTCCATTTTCCCCCCTTTTCAGTGGGTTAGGCTAGAACAGGGCTGCTAAAAATATAAAACCTAGGAATTACACGGCAACAATTAATCCAGAAAAAGGAATGCTATTGCTGCACACACTGTCCTTGTTTAACAGATAATAAATAACAATTAATAAATGATCCTGTGTTGAAGCACTCCCTCCCCCCAGATGTAATGCTGATAAATTTCTCCCTCGCTTGGGGGTTAGGGAACGCCGGCTGTTTAAAGGCAAACTACAAATCTAAAATGAAAATTGAGTTCTGCCTTGTCATATGGCTGAAATGCCCTCCTGTCTCTGCTGGGCTGGGCATTCATCGCCCTCGTGATGTATGTTTTAATTTACCTAGTATATGTTATTAGATTATAAGCCCCTCAGGGCAGGGATCTCATGTTTTATACCTCTAAAGCACTGCACACACCTATTGAACTATATAAATACCTTTTACAAAATGAATTTGTCCTCCTGCTGTGAAATCCTGCCATGCCTCCTGGTTTGCATAAATATCCCAGGACACAGCAGTTCCTGGTGATTTTGATATGGGCTGGGGGGGGGTCCTGTGGAAATTTTGGTGGTGCCAGAGAGGGGAGAAAGGTCTGACAGATTTTAAATTGATGTTATAGGATTTTCTAATCTGTTTTAAAGAGGAGATGCTGGAAGCCTGATAAGCTGGGAATTCAGTGAGTATTTAATGTCCTGGCTCTGTTTCCACTTCAGTGCTGTGTTTTGTGGGGCTTCCCAGGAGAGGCTGAGTTCTCCTTCCATGGGTGCTTTCCCCTGGTTTTACCCTTACTCTGAAATGTCACCAGCAATGGGTGACACCAGACACTGGATTTTCACTTCTCCTGTATTTTTCTTTTTAAAAAAATTATCCTGCATCTTAAATTCATTTTACTGCCCTTGGTGCAGCAGAGCAGAGCCTTTTCCTTGAACAGAGCCTTTTCCTTTTCCTTTGTGCCAGACCTCGGTGGAAAGCAGTGGCAGATGAGCTCAGTTATTGCTCATCTTCAGGTATTTCTGCCCAGTTCTGGGTGCAGTAAATGAATTAAAAAAGCCTCCAATCCATAGAGTTTGTTGCATGGCCTGGACTCACCTGCCCTCACTCAGTCCTGACCCCCAAGGATGCCATCCTTTAACTCCTTTGCCAAGCTCACAGCTTCTGCTCAAGCTACAAAATACCTCAGTGGAAAATATCCAGGCTGCAAACACTTGAGAATCTACTGCATCTCACAAGTGGATTTTCCTAGAATTGTAGAATATTCTGAATTGGAAGGGACTCACAAGGAACACTGAGTCCAACCCCTGGCCCAGCACAACCTCAAATTTAATGGGACTCCAGGGTCTTTACATTAATATGCATCTCTGTTGTGGTCTAAATTATTGGAGGTTCTTTTTTTTTTCTTCCATTTAAATTGAATTACTAAGAGGAGCAGGCAGACAGATTCATGTCTCTAAATTTTATCCTCTGGCCACTGCCAGAAGCAGGCATTGTGTCCCTAATATAGAAGTGCTAACTCAAAAAAAAAAAAAAGGGGTGTTAGTTTGTTCTCATTAAGTCGAAATATTTATCATTAAAGCAGAGGAGTCTGGAGTTAATCCCTGACTCGGAGGAGGTGTTTGCTATTTGCATTGGTTTAAATGTCATAAAACTACCCAGGTGCTCATATCTCCCTGCTCCCAGCCTCACAAGGAATGACTGATTGCCCAAACTACTCACAGGATACACAGGATTTCCTACTGCGTGAGAAGGGCAGAACAAAAGGTGAGCCAAGAGCTAAATGGGATTAGGTGGTAAAATATTATTGCCTTCTGTGCTTGTGTGGCTGTGACTCATGTGGGTTTGATGTCCTGGGAGGGATGAGCTCCCCAGGGCACAACTGGAGCCTGCTCTCCATGGGTGCATCTTGGACACAGCCCCCAGGGGCATCCTCACATCTTGGGGATCCTCTGTGTTATAGAGGGGACACCTCCAGGCAGCAAGATCCCACAGGGAATCAAGTAATTAAATAATCCTTGGGACATTTTGGGGGGGATTTTCACAGTGGTGTTTCCTCTCTAAACTCCAGGTGCTCTCACCATCCTGGAAAGGAGTAGGAGAGGAAACAGCAACAGCCCAGATGTGATATCCCCACAGGAACTCAGTCCCAGGATCTGTTCCCCACTCTCTGAGCACTTCTGCACTGGGAGGACACGGGGCTGGGTGCCTCAAGGTGTAAGGTCAGGATGATGCCTCAGGTTTTAGCTTTTCTATTTTTCACATTCTGTGCTACTTTAGTGTGTGGGTCTGGGCTTCACATGAGGGGATGGTGAGCTCTGTGCACAGAGCAGGGAGACAAAACAATTCCTGCTCCAGCTGGGCACCAAGGACAAATGATCCAAATCTCAGCCCAAGAGCACAAACACCTGGGCTGGAGAGAGAAAAACAAGGATGGGACTGGATGGGCTAAAGCTGGAATGGGACAATGAACTGCAAGATGCAAATGGAGCAGAACTGATCACAGTGAGAGACCCCGTGCCCGGTCGTGCATTTTGGGACCATTTTGGTTCATCTTGGGTGCAGCCCTGGCTGGGCTCTTGTGCTGCCCAAGGTGGATCCATTGAGGAGATCCTTTTCATAAATCCCTGCTTTATTCTTTAACTCTGTTCTCTATTCTTTAACTCTTTCTCAAGGCATCAAGGAAAGTGAACCAGAGTGTTCTGCTCCCCCCAGAGCTTTGTGAGGGTTTCTGTGGCCAGCCCATGGTGTCACCATGCCCACAGCTCAGCTGAAGTGGGATCAGCCCTGCTGCTGATACTGAAGGAAAAGTGTTCCCTTTGGTGCTGGTGAAGGACAGAGCTGAGCAGAGCTCTTCAGGGCTCCCCACAGCTGCTGCTTTGCCTTTGGTCCCTCAGAAATGTCCCTGCCAGAGCTGGCCCTGCTCCCTCTGGACACGAGTCCATGGGATGCCACTGGAGCTGCTCCTGCTGGGTGAGGGACAGCAGGCTGGGACCAGGATCAGCAGCCACATCACTGCTTGGCCCCTCACACTGCACAATGCAGGCAGAAAATGATTCATGAGCTCTCCCTTGGCCCAGTCTGGGTGTGCCTTGGAAAACTGGACAGGCCTGGCCTGAGCCCAGGGAGCCTGGAGACAAACTGGGAAGATGGAGGAACTCAAAATACAGCAAAACAAAGGAGCATTTCCCAACTTCAGATTGTTAGAAAGGTTCACTGGGGATTGTATTTGGCTGGGAGTGATGGTGAAGCATTTCCTCTCCAGCTTCAGGCCATGGACAGATGTCCTCTCCTGGGCCCAGCCATCCCCACTGGGGCTGGAGAGCTGCAGCTGGTGGGGGTCCCCAGGAATGTGGGATTTTCACACAGAGGGTGCATTTCTGGCCCAGTGAGGCCCCAAAAGCTGCCCATGGGGTTTCCAGGTTGTTTCTGTGCCAAGCAGGTTGTGGCAGGGCCTGCACCACTGACATGTGTGTGACCATTTCCAAGTGGTTTGTACCCCAGCTGCCTGCAGAGAGATCTTCCTCCTGTCTACTGTGGTTCCATTTGGATTCCTTCACAAGCACCTCTGCTGCTCCCCCAGAGAGGAAACAGCCTCAATGCCTCATCAGCCTTTAATGCCTCAAATCACTTGGGGCAAGAGCCTGGGCTGGGGCAGAGACCCCTTTGGTGGTGGGGTCATGCCCTGAGTCCCTGCCCAGCACAGGGCAGAGGTTCTGTGCAGCACCAGTGCCTGGGCATCCCTGAGGGGCTGCACAGTGCCCAGGAGAGGCAGGTGACACTGCTCAGTAAAACAGTGAGCCCTTGATGCAGGGAATGATTGGCATCTGACTCCACTGACTCAGAATGCTGAACAATTGCTTTATTTAAACTATACTATATTACATTATACCATACTATATTAAAGAATACTAAAAGGATACCATACTATGCTATACTATACAAGATACATACTATAGAAAATCCCATGACTGTCTCCAGACAATCAGCTTTGACCAAACAGGCCAATTAATAAAAACAACCATCACCCTAATCAAGAACTCCCTTCAGGTAAACAATCTTCCTAACATAGTCCAGATGAGCAAAAACAGCAAGTAGAGATAAGAATTGTTTTCTCTTCTCTCTGTGCTTCTCCAGGAAAACACCTGTGAGAGAGAATTATCTCTCTCTGTTGTGAGAATGTGAATGCCACAGCTGTGCTCTCTGACCATCCTGCCTGCAGAGAGAGCAGGGTCCAGTGCTGCAGGGAAGGGCCAGGCACTCCCAAGTGCCCAGAGCCACCCTCGTTCTGCATGGACTGCACATGATCCTGGCCTTGCTCTGTCCCCTCAAAGGGCTCCTCAGGCTGCCTCCCACCTCCCCTGTAGCAGCACTGGAGCTCAGATTTTCATATTTTATGGACTGGGAAAGCATTGAAATTCAGGTGTTTCACAGAGAGAGGAACACATGGCAAGGGAAGGTCACACTCCAATCCACCAAGCACCATCTCTGGCTCTGAGAAGTGACCCATGGCAGAGATTCCTGCTGCCTGCAGGGCTGGCACGTGGGATGGAGACACCTCAGTGCCTCCACAGCACAGATTTGGGGTTGGGCTGGCAGACAGGGTCTGCTGGCAATTCCAGCCCCAAGTGCTGGATCTGTGCCTGCAGGGACACACAGCAGAACTGCTCCAGGGACCCTGAGCTGCTTGGGACACACCACAGTGCCCATCCCTCCTTCTGGGGGGGCACCAGAGCTGCAGGGTTTGTCTCTGCACCAGGCTGGCCTGTCTGCCCACAGGGATGGAGGCAGCAGCAATGGGAGAAGCTTTGTGAGCACCTAAACCTCTGTGAGCTTTGTGGAAATGACAGTCTGGTCAGAGAGAGGGAAAGCCAGAGAAGCTTTCCCCATGAATTGGTCTGGGAAATTTTAGGGAGGCAGAGAGAAAGAACAGTAAACAAATGGTAAATAATCTGCAGGTGGTGTTTGTGACAAGTTGTTGTTCTCAGAAGATGTTTACCCCAAAGGGTGTCTTCTTAATTAGCCAATCATGTGAAATGTGTTGATTAAAGGACCATTCAGGTCCACTTGGATTGACCAGGGTATAAAAGAAGGGGTTTCAATAAATGTGGGGCTTTTAGGCTTCTGACTCAGAGTCTGTGTCGTCCCTGTCTCAACAGTGGCAGTGCTTTGGGGAGGCTCCCCACAGGCAGGAAGGTGTTTGACAGTGCTTCCCTACAGAGGTTTGGGGAGGCTCCCCGCAGGCAGGGAAGGTGTTTTTCTGGCCAGCTGCTGTTTATCTCGGTGTTGATGTGGTGCTTTGCTGTCCCTGCCCACCGTGGCATTGTTCCCAGCTCACCAAGCTGCTGCAGGCTGTGCTAAAAATAGGATGAGAGCATCATCATCATCCCTCCAGCACCACCCAACCCGTGGCACAGCACACGGGGATGCTGCTGCCTGTTCCCTGGGCTCCCAGGCTGCCCAGAGCTCTGGACACACCGAAAAGAGGACGCTCCTTCCAGAAGGAAAGAGCTTCTCCCAGGAGCTGCATTTTCCATGTGGCACTGTGGTATTTTCAGGGGCCCCGTGGCAGGAAGGAAATTATAAATCTGACCCCATGTTCTTAGAAGACTAATTTATTCTTTTATGATATGATATGATATGATATGATATTATATTTATAATATATAATATACAATATATCATATATCCTATATCATATATCCTATATTCTATATCATATATCATATATATATTCTATTATATTATAGAATACAGAAAGGATACAGACAGAAGGTTACAAAGAATGATAATCAAACCTTATGACTTTCTCTCCAGATTCTAACACAGCCTGACCATGATTGGTCATTAAGTTAAAACAATTCACATGTTGCATAAACAATGTCCAGCCACATTCCAAAGCAGCAAAACCCAGGAGAAGCAAATGAGATAATATTGTTTTCATTTTTTTTCCTCTGAGGCTTCTCAGCTTCCCAGGAGAAAATCTTGGGCAAGGGGATTTTTCAGAAAATGTGAATGTGACACGGCACCGACTCACACCGGGCTCTTTGCTGCCCCAAAGCTCTGTCCCTGCTGCTTATGTTGGAAAAGTAACAGGGAGAGGCCACAAGTGAAGGTGAAGAGTGAGGTCATTTCCAGGGGTGTAGCCTGAGGTCTTATCTGAGTTGGCAGAGTGCAGATTTGGTTGAGAACAAGCAGGGTGAGGTTTGCTGCTCTCATCTGCAGGACAGCCCATTCCCCAAATTCCCCCATAACCTGGAGCCTCCCAGACCTTCTTCTCTTTCCCAGGGAGGCCAAGTTTTGGAAAAACCAGCCAGGGGGGCTCAATTTGACAGTGCTCTTCTCATATGTGCTGTTAGGCATTACTGAGCTGCAGATCATTTGCAGCAGCAAAGGGCAAAATCCATTTTTTTTCTTCCAAGAGGAGTTGATTCAGAACTGTTATTCCTCTCCCATAATTGTTCTGTCGATAGTGCTTTACAGAATATTTACAAGATCCAGTAAATGCCATAAAGCACCTATAATCTTAGACAAATACAATATACAAGCCATTGCTCCAGATGCAAGAACCTTTTGCTAGAAATGTAAATCAAACCTTTGCTGAGCCTCAGAATATGGGAGATAATATTTAGGCTTTATTAGGTTTCATTTCTATACCTCCTGCACTTTCCAGGGTTGGGTTAGGAGTAGATGTACCAAAATCCTAAGGGGGAACCTGTAATTAGGAGATTCACAGCCTGTTTATTCAGGCTGATGAAACCTGACTGGGTCTGACAGCTCCTGCCTCCACTTCCAGACTTACAACTGTATCTCCCATCCTCGGAGAGCAGGGAGTTTGATCTGCTGCTCGTGCCAGGGTGATGCTGGAGTGGTTTGCTCTGCAGGATTGTCCCTGAACATATTTTTTCCTGTTTTCAGGGTAGGAAAATGCCACGTTTGCTCACTGTCCCAGTGAGGTGCTTCACTTGCTCTCCTTTGTGCTGTCTACTCACAGGAACTAAAAGTGGGAGAGCCTTGTTTTATTATCAGTCCATACCCAAAAATTGTAGAAAGGAACTTGAGAACCAGGTTTTAAAACCCAAGGTGAAGCAAGCGGAAGATCTTAGAGTCAAAACTGTTGATGCTAAGACTCTTACTCTCAGCAAATGAGTATTTAAGCAAGAGAAAAATGTTGATTTTAAACAGAATTTTGATTTTAAAAATCTCAAATTTTGCTTGAAGGCTGGACTGTGAGGGTGTCCTGGCAGGCTCAGAGGGTGCAGAGCTTTGATCCCTCACTGATCATGTGTGTCATTCCTATAACCCCCAGTGGAAATTTGGGAATCAGCACCCCAGTAACACTCAGCAAAAGGAAAAGTCAAAGGATCCCAGAAGACTCCATGGACTTTCTTGTAGAAGTCTTTCCATGTCTGTTTATATCTGTACATATCTGTATATATCTGTACATATCTGTTTATATCTGTCTATATCTGTATATATCTATATATATCTGTACATATCAGTCTATATCTGTCTATATCTGTCCATATGTGTTTGTATCTGTATATATCTGTCTATATCTGTATATATCTGTATCCCGGGATGGCTCCCTGCGAGCAACAGGCTCCATGCACACGCTTTATTTTCCCTCCCAGTTAAGTCAGAAGTAAAATAACTTTATCTCATTGCAGGGGCTTTCTGTAATGTCAGGGCAAGAGCCAGGGACAGGCTCGGTGCTGAGAGGGGAACAATGAACGTTAAAAAAAAAAATCACCATTTCTTTTGTGTTAGCCGCATACTTTAGCAGGGTCCTTCTCACCCTTTTAAAACACTTAGTTCCTTGCAGAGCAATTAACATTCCCCAAATGACAGAAGCTGCCAGTTGGATCTGCGGAAATGGGTGCTGGTGGAAAGACGAATTATACTAAAAGGTTGGTTTGGTGGTTGTTTTTTAAAGGGAGGATGTTTTCTATTAATTATCTTTTATATACTCAAACACTGTCTGCCATTACTCTTGGAAGTCAGAGACAGTGAGAGATGTGTCAGGGCCGGGGAACAACACACAGGCTGTAAGATTAATTGACACTTAGGAATCAGATTGTGATGAATAGATCCCAGCTTCCCGAGGAGATCCATCTTCTTTAGGGCGCATTTAGGGCTCGGGCTGCCTTTAATATATGCAATGAAGCATCTTTACCTTGCCTATGATACTGCTGCTAACCCCATGCCATGACATCCTCGCTCTGTATGGCTGGCTGGTGATAGGATATTTTACAGTCCACCGGGTAGCAGTATCTTGCTTTTTTAGGCACTTTTTAAAGCACTAAAGCACAGTATACATGAATCCAGTGGCCAACAGCCTAAGGGCTTCTGAACCTCCGCAGGGGCCAAAGTTTTTCTCTTTTCTTTCCCACTCTTCAACAAGGATATATTTCATTTCAAGTGTAAGAGACGTTGTCACCCTCAGGCAAAGTGCCCCCTCCCCAAAGTACTTTTTAATCAGGCTGTTTCCTGATGGCCTGCTCTCCGTTCCACCCTCAAAGCCCCGCAGATGCTGCGGTGGAAGCGATTACAGTTTCATTAGTTGTACAAGGCAGGCGGGAGGGGCTGGAGACGGCAGCGGGAAGGACACGGGCTGAGGCTGTCAAGGAGAACACAGTAAAATATGTCAGGAAAATTAATCCACAAACACCAGAGGCTTATGTCCAAAAAGGAGACAGAGGAGCCCTTTTTTGGTTTTATTTGAATAAAGGGAGAGGCCATGGGGTCTCTCTAATTTTTGGAGGACACAGCCTCCTTTTTATTCCAATTTCCCGGCCACATTTCCCTCTCTCTTTCCCTGTCTCTGAGGTACTTGAGAGGTACAGACTCCCCAATATCCCTGATACCCTAGATTCCCCTCTAATGTACAACCCTCCCTTTTAATTTTTAATTCTTACAGAATTTAGGGGTTTTTCTTCCTCATTGTTTCTTTCCCCTTTCAATGTTTAATTTCATTTATCAGCAAACCCAAAGTTTATTTGTAAAAGCAAATATCTTTTTCCATTCATCAATCAGTGGAATCCTTCCCATCGCTTCTTTTACCTCTCAGTGCTGGTTTTATCTACCAGCAGACCCACAGCTTGTTTGTAAAGACAAATCCACCATTCCTCTCAATTATGTCAAAAATAGGTTAGAAACTGTTGTAAAATAGTTGATGATTGTTAAGCATGTACTGTTAGTTTGGTTGTTATATTGTAAAAGGGGTTAAAAGGGCAGTTATAAGAAATCCAGTACTCAAGGTACCATAACACACTTCAGTAAAGTGCACCACGAGCCAGCTTGGACAGAACTGTAATGGCCAACCAAGGCCTTAAACCTTCATGCAAATAAAGGATCCAAAAAGAAACAAATCCGAAGGGACAAAGAACAGGATAAAAAGGGGGATCTGACCCAGGGAAGCTGTGCTGTTCCCTGGAGCATCGGGGCCATCACTGCTGAGCAGCCCCAGCACTGGCGCTGCTCCATCCTTGAGGGAAGGCCCTGGCCCCCTTGCTTTGGGCCCTTCTTTTTATTATAATAAATGCTGAAATCACTTCAGTGCCAGGAGCCTGCTCTCTTGTTTAACATGTACTGTTAGTTTGGTTGTTATATTGCAAAAGGGGTTAAAAGGGGAGTTATAAGAAATTACACTTCAGTAAAGTGCAGCACCCCCACCAAAATGAGCCAGCCTGGACAGAACTGTAATGGCCAAGCAAGGCCTTCAACCTTCATGCAAATGGAGGATACAAACAGAAACCAATCCAGAGGGACAAAAACAGGATAAAAAGGGGGATCTGACCCAGGGAAGCTGTGCTGTTCCCCTGGAGCATCGGGGCCATCGCTGCTGAGCAGCCCCAGCGCCGGCGCTGCTCCATCCTTGAGGGAACGCTCCTGCTCGGCCCAGGCCCCCTTGCTTTGGGCCTTTCTTTTTATTATAATAAATGCTGAAATCACTTCAGTGCTGGGACCCTGCTCTCATTTTGAACAAAATATGTGAAAATCCACATGGATTCAGAGCGGTGCAGAGACAGAGAAGCCTGCAGGAATAAATCCCGAGGGAGAAGCTGGCACGGGGCACACCTTTGTGACCTGCCCTGGCATCCTCAGCTCATGGCCAAGGCACAGGTGGTTTTGACCCCATGCCAAGGTCTCTGAGCCCCCTGCCAGGGTCTGGAGCCCTCCAGGGCAGCCAGAGCAATGTCCTGGGTTCCAACACTCAGGGGGAGTCAGGGAAAGGAAGGAGGAGGGAAACCACCCCGGTGCCATCTGCCTCTCTCCACAGGGACACAGCACTGCTGCCATCCTCTCCCAGCTCTGCACCAATTACTTATTCTGCTGTGTACTCTCCTGTAACTACCCCTTCGAAAAACAAATAAGCGGCTGAAAACAAACACATTTAGCCAGACGTTTACATGGCACTTGACAAACACAGATTACAGCCTGCTCCTGCCCCCAAAGACTTTACAGTCTGAGGAAGGCAACACAAACATAAAACAGCAGAGCCCGGGAGGAAGAACTGAGGCAGCTGATGATGATGAAGGAGAGAGGATGGAAAGACAGAGATTTCTCTTTATTTTTCATTTGGAAAAATTGAAAAATGAGATTTTTCATTTGGGATGGAGCCCATGCCAGCCCACTCTATGCAGGGTCAGCACCAGCACCAGCACCTCACCCCAGCTGTGTCTCAGCAGCTTTAGAGCACTTTGGATTTTGGGCATTTTTTGGATGTTTTCAAGAGTGTGAAGGTGACCTGACCTTCTGTGGTGTCACCCCCACCCTCTGAGGGACAGGCCAGCATCCTGTGCTGCCCTGGGGAGGGAACAGCAGAAACCTTGGAAAAGAATTGCCCAGAGGAGTCTGGAAAAAACCTCTCCTCATCCCTCGCTGTGCAAACCCAGAGGGGTCTCTGCACACGCAGGGATTGCTGCTGCAAGGGGATGGAGCATACCCAGCACATATTTTCTTTTTTTAATAACGTCGTGCTTTAAAATCCAGCGGTGACAAGGAGGGAGGAGAAGGGGATAGAGCATTTCAGCATTAACACTGCTCTTCTGTTGGTAATAACACGCTGGGACTTTTAGGAGTGTCTGGGAGCTTAAGAGGTCAAGGGTGAAGTTATCTTTCAAGCACAGCACTAACACCACAGAGCTACTTAATGCGAGCTGGGAATAATACAGGGCTGCGAGTTTAACCGGACAACGTTGTACTGGGCTGGTTTCATCCTGCCTGCGTTGGATTTTAGTGTTTTCCCATTGATTTGGGGCTTCGGGATTTTTCCCCGCCCCCCTTCCTTTCTTCATTCGTCTCCCTCCTCCCTTCTCTCATACCCAATTAGCATCTCTGTGCTGGGTGGGTGCAGCTGTGGCTCCTGCTGCTGCCAGGAGCCCCGGGCTGTCCGGCAGGGGTGGCTGGGGGTGCTGAGCCCTTCTGCCACCTCCTGAGTGCCAGGGGGTGCCAGGGGGTGCCCGGAGCACAGCACTGTGCTCAGGCTGTGTCATTCCTACTCCTGCTGCTTCTTCTCCTCTCCCAGCTGCCCGGGTTGTGACAGCAGAGCAGAGGCAGTGAGGGCTTTGGTACAGGAGGAAAACTCTGCAAGTCTTTCCCTATTTATCATTTCCCCCTTGTTTATCAGGGCATGATGCACAGAATGCCTCCAGCGGGTCTCCTTCCCTCTCCTGCAGCCCAGGTGAGGCTGGTGGCTGTCAGCAGACTCCCAGAGCTGTCCCAGAGGGCCATTCTGGGCAGGGAGATGGGATTTTGCTCTTCTCCCTTGCAGCATTCATCTGCATCAGCCATCACTGCCTGGGCAGACTGAGACGCTGCTTTTGTAACCAGCCTCATGTTCCTAAGGGTTGGGGCAGGTCAGAATCTTGGGAATATTTCCATCTCCCTGCCTAGGACATGAAAAAAAAAAGCCCAGTGATGCTGCCTTCCTCTCACAATGCTCCTTTTCTCATTTTTATTTTGCACCTGGGCAGGTTGGAGGAAGCACCACGCTGTGACACAGCCTGGACGCAGTGGAATTTGTGAGGATGGACGAGGCTTTCCATGGAAAACAAGGGCTCTGTTTCCAAACTTGGGGCCACATTTAAAGCAGCAGGCTCTGGGCAGTGGAAAACAAGCTGTTTCTTGAGCTCGAGTTTGCCACAGACATTGGAATTTCCTTGGCTGGTGCCAGCAGCTGGCAAAGCAGAGTGGTCATGGCTGGGAGAGCTGGTGGGGAATGTCAGCACGTCAGGAAAGCAAGAGCAAGGATTCACATCAGGACTTCACACTTGTTTCACCCTAAAAAATACCAGAGCTCCTATTTCTTCAACTTTTCTGTGTTATTTTTAGTCTGGAGCCTAAAGAAGCATGGATTAGGTGATTGCACTCCTTGTGCTCAGCTGAGAGTGGCTGTCAAGCCTTCCCTATTCCCTGCTCAGCTCAGAGCTCTGCTCCACTGGGATGTGATTGAAAGAGTCAGATCTCAGTGATTTTAACTACACATTCCATAAAGGCTGCAGAGCAGGTAAAGGAAAGAGACCTGAGCAGTGAGAAACCCCACTGAGCAGGGCTGCAGAGTGGATTCAGGCCCTGTGAAACACCAGAGCACCCACCCAGGGAAAAAAACCTCAAACCCAAGCAGAAAATACAGCCACATTGGGAAATTTTGGGCACCAGAGCTGGAAACCACCAAGGTTTCTCTAAGTGCAGTGACTGATGAATCGTCTCACAAGCTTCCCCATGGTCAGGATATCCACATCTGTCCACATCTGTCTCCCTTCTGGATCTGTGACAGTGTTCACAGGGGTCTTAGGATGAGGGAAGAGACGAGGATCTGACTCCATGTTTCAGAAGGCTTGATTTATTATTTTATGATATATATTATATTAAAACTATACTAAAGGAATAGAAGACAAGATTTCATCAGAAGGCTGGCTAAGAATAAAAAAAGAAAGAATGATAACAAAAGCTTGTGGCTTGGACTCTGTCTGAGCCAGCTGACTGTGATTGGCCATTAATTAGAAACAACCACATGAGACCAATCCCAGATGCACCTGTTGCATTCCACAGCAGCAGATAACAATTGTTTACATTTTGTTTCTGAGGCCTCTCAGCTTCTCAGGAGACAAAATCCTAAGGAAAGGATTTTTCAGAAAATATCATGGCTATATGGATCCTTTAGTGCCTGCTAAAGGGGCTGAACGCACAAACTGCCGTGGATAAAATGCCAAACAATGAGACAGGACACAGGGAACAGTCCTGCTGGAGGAATTGCTTTCCTTACCAAGGACAATGTGTGTTCAGCAGGTTTCCACCACGCTGGGGCCCACCTTGGCTGCTCTGCAAGTGCAGGCTCTGCCCTGTGCTCCAGATGTGACCCCAGACAGACGGTGAGAACAGTCCTGGGACTTGTGGAGTGGGTGTAAAACCAACAGTGCTGAGAGAAAAAGCACTTGGCACAACTTTCAGCGTCCTGGAGCAGCAAAGGAGGAGTTGGCTGATTTATTACTCAGCAGTTTGGCTCTGAAACCACCTCCTTCCCCTTGTTCTGCTGGCTTCTTCAACAGAAAATGAGACCAAACACTGGGAAGTTACCAAGCTACCACAGTTTTGGAGTGTGGGCAGCACCAGTGGGCTGAGTTTTACTGGAAAGCTGGGCTTTTGCTTCTGCAGACTCTCTGTGCTAGAAAGCAGGGCAGCCAGGCAAATATTTGTTCACTGACTCCCTTCCTCCCCTTCACTGCACAGCAGGGACTGTGTGGTTTTGATTTCAGTGTATTTTGGGAACGTGCCTTTCCCACTGGCACCCTGCAGCAGCAGCAGCCCAAGGCTGAGAGGTTGGGAAGAGTCAAATGCTCTGTGGCAGGGAGCTGAACTCCAGCTGAACAGTGCTGCAGGAGGAGCAGCTGCACTGGGCTGGAAAGGTCCCCCCGAGCAGCCAGGCTGCAGTGCCACCAAAAAACAAAAACCCTCCAACAACGTTTTTAAAGTTAGACAGTCAAGGCATTGCTTTATTTTCTGGCCAGGATGTTCTGGCCAGGATGTACCACAGAAATCATCTCATCCTCACATAGCCCGGGTGTACAGAGAATCATTTCATGGCACATGGCTTTAAGTAGATTTTTCAGATCTTTTATACAGTCAAAACTCATAGAAACGAATTGGGTCAGTGTTCATTGGTCCCGAGTAGTTCTTAGTATTTGATTTCCTATTGGATCTGCTTCTGATGTTAATTAGATCTTCATTTCTTGATTTTCTTACCATTCTTTCTGGAGATGTCTCCAACCCTGCCAGGTCTGGGGCAGATGTTGTAGATGGCACTGATGTCCCTTTATCTTTTGGGTGCTCCCAGTCTGTCGGTGTGCTGAGCTCATCACACCCCACCTGGTGGAACAATGCCCTGCAAAGAAACTTAAAATTCTTTTTCCTGGGGCAAAGGCAAACAAAACCCCTTGACTAATGTTACACAAAAATTTTTAAACTGGTGTGATTTCCAACAGCAGGAGATTGCTCCCAGGTGGAAGAAGTAATGAAGGAAAAGATCACTGGAGTTTTGCAGCTCTGAGCCCCCAAATTGGCCACTCCCTGTGAGAGGAGCACAGAGCAGGCACTCAGAGCTGTCCCCTGTCATCCCCTCTGGCACAGGTTATAGATGTCCCTTTCCTGCCCGGTGCCAAATTTCTGCAGTGACAGCTGAGGGATCGGGCAGTGGTGTCTGCTGGAACCTGGCTGGGATCAAAGTGCCCTGGAGGAAGCACAAAACCCCCTCAGTGTCAGTGTCCCTTGGGCAAGGATGTCCAGTGTGGCTCCTATGGCATCAGTGATCCCTGCAAGGCTTCCCTGGGGTCAGTATGGAAACACCACTCTCACTCCTCACAGAACGCCTTTGGCAGCCTCAGGGGGCTCAGCCAGAGGCTCCAGGTCAGACTCTCTTTTCCCTTGTGTGCCTGTGCCTTGGGATTTTCAAAAGCCCCTGGCTCAGCCTTGCTCTGGGCTGTGCTGTCTCCTGGGTGCCATAAATGCCATTAAAAAGAAGAGAACACATTTGGGAAGAGGCTGTGGCTGCTTCTGCACCCAGGGGATGCTGCAGGGGCAGCAGGATCACCCAAGGAGCAGGAAGAGACTTTGGCTCTTGCTCCTGCTGCTGCTGAGAGAGCTCAGATCTCCTCACACAGCTGCTGTGGATAATTCCTCTGATGCCTACTCCTACCTGCAGCTGGCTTTTAATGAGCCCAGGCAACAGCAAACTACATAATGAAAGGTAAAGTCTAATTGGGGTTGATCTTCACTCTGCCAGGCTCTGTGTTGTCTCTGTGAACCCCATGCCAGGCTCTGCCTCATCTGCTGGTCCTTGTGGAGGGGATGAGAGGAGCTGCTGCCTCAGGAGGGCCCGTGGCAGTGCTGAGCAGCTTAAGGCAGATTAGGATCCTGATTCTTCAGAGTGATCTTCTGATCTCCTTCCCTCCCTCCCTGGCAGCTCTGCAGCCCCACAGCTCAGCTCCTGCCTCATGGAGGTGGCAGCAGAGGGGAGCTGAGACACCCACGGATGGAGAGGCACCGTGGAGGGAGGGTTGGTGTGGTGTTCCATGGTGGTGGTGGATGTAACCTTCCCTGAGAGGGCCTTGTGCCAATGGGGTGGGAGCCATGAGAGCACCAGCACAGACAGACACAGACACACCAGGACACACACAAAGAGACAGACAGACACACTAGGAGACACACAAACACCAGGACACATATACACAGAACGACAAACACACACACACACACACAGAGACAGACAGACACACCAGTACACACACAAGACACAGAGAGACAGACAAACACACCAGGACACATACACACAGACAGACAAACGCACCAAGACACACACAGACACAGACAGACAAACACACACAACAGGACACACAGACACAGACAAACACACACACACAGAGCAGCTCAGCAGTAAAGGCACAGGAGGGTCCAGGCATGGAGTTTCAATGACAACTTATTGGGGTCCAAAAATGAATTATTGACAGCCAACACCAATGAGATCCAGGCACAAAGACAAAGCAGGATCCAGAGTATAAATCCAGGGAAAGGGGGCGGAGCAGAGCATCAGGGATCCAATGGTCTGAGGGCTCAGGGGCGGAGCACAGGACAGGAGCCAATAGGGAGTGCCAGGGTGGATGGGCGGGGTTACACAGACCAATGGGAAAACAGGGAACGGAGAACTCTCTAGAACATGAGCATATAGGGGCAAAGGCGCTAGGGAAGGGGAGGGCAGAACTGGGGCAAATTAACATAGCGCTGCAGAGCGCAATGGGGAGCCCTCTTTCCTCACCCCATGAGGAGTGCCTGGAGCCTGCGGTGCATCTGTCCAGGGAATTCCCACTGCCCTTCCCTGGGTAGGCTCACAGGCCTCCACAAGTCTGTCACAGTCATATTCTCTGAAAAATCCCTTTGACAAGATTTCTTCTGCTGGGAAGCTGAGAAGCCTCAGAGAAAAATGAAAACAATAGTCATCTGATCTGCTTCTCCTGTGTTTTGCTGCTTTGGAATGTAGTTTGGACATTGTTTACCCACTGGTCATTGTTTGGTTGCTTTCATGTGAATTGTTTTAACTTAATGACCAATCACAACCAGCTGTGCCAACACTCTGGCAGGTCATGGGTTTTTCATTATTACCTTAAGCCTTCTGTAAGTATCCTTTCTCTATTCTTTAGTATAGTTTTAATATCATATCATATCATATCATATCATAGCCTTCCAAGAACATGGAGTCAGATTCATCATTCCTCCCCATTATTGGGGACCCTGAAAATACCACACAAGTCATTCCCAAAATCCAGGGGTGTTCCTGTGCCATGTGGTATTGGTTGCCCACAGCCATGATAGACCAGCCTGGCTGAGTTACCCCCCTTCACCAGCCTGGATCACCAATCCTGCTCCTTCTTTTGGAGGTGCCTTACACACCAAGGAGAAGCAGAAAGATCAGACCTTTGGCCAAGGAATGAGTGACTGGGACTGGGATGAGGACTGGGAGTTCCTGCTGCATGCACCAGCTCTCTCTGGTGGCATCTCAACTCTGTGGAGTTCAGTTCCACATGTGGAACAAAAAAAGTGGCAGAAGTTTATGGAGACAGGGCAGTGCAAACCAGTGAAAAGGGTTTTGATGGGAAAAGGTATCTGGAAGAAGTTTTAGGGAGTAAATGCAGCATGGAGTGCTCTGTAGGAGGATCCCAGCACGTCCCTGGATGGGTCTGGCTGGGTTTGGCCTCTGAGGGAGCTGGGGGGACTCAGCCTGGAGAAAAAGAGGTTCTGGGGGATCTTCTCACTTTGACAACCCCCTAACAGGAGGCTGTAGATGAATGGAGGTTGATCTATTCTCCAAGGGAAAGGGACAGGGCAAGAGGAAATTATGAGGAGAGGTTTAGATTGGTTAGAGCAAAAAATTTATTCACAGAAGGGGTGGTCTGGATCTGGCACAGGCTGCCCAGGGAAGTAGTGGTGTCCCCATCCCTGGAGGGATTTAAAAGATGTGTTGATGTGGTGGCAGACTTGAGAGTGCTGGGTTAACAGCTGAGAGTGATGATTTTAGAGATCTATTCCAACCTTAATGATTCCATGAGGTTTTTCCCCTCTTTATTTTTGAGCCACAGAGCAGCACAGTGGCATCTGCATAATCCCACAGTGGACCCAGAGAGGTCTGGGGTTGAGAGGGCAGAGGGCTGTGATGACATTTAAAGCTGTCCCCAGCTGCCTGGGGGATGTGACCATCATTCTTGTGTCCTGGCAGCCACTGGGCCCTTGCTGTGAACCCAAAGCAAAATAAATAGGCTGCTTCCCCCATCCCTCTGCTGCTTGGATCACAACTTTTGATTTTGTCATAAAGCTGCTTGACTTGATTGAGAGTGCCATAATAATGATACTTACTGAGGAGGTTTCATGCAGCATTCTGAAATTGAGGTCCAACGATCCCCATTAATGAGCCTTTTATTGCACCCATCTGGCTGCTGCGGGGACGTCCCTGTCACTGCTGCTGGAGCTGCTCCTTGCTGCCACATCTCTGCACCTCCTCCATCCCAGCACGGCCCTGCAGGGCCCCAAAATCCTCTGGAGCTTGGGGTTTGTGTCACCTGGGCATGGGGCTCTGTCTGCTTTTGTGGATCTCCTCAGGGGAGACTGAGAAATGCTGCCAGGACTTCCCCAGGGAAGGATGCTGTGGGTGTTCCTGTCTCTGCACCAGCTGGATTAACATGTATTTTAAAAAAGGAAAGGAAAAAAACCACCTTGTCACTCCTGTAAGTCACAGACATCCTCACTCTCCTTGCAAGCTGGCAGCAGCAAGGCTGGGGTTCTGTTTGTGCTGGATAATTCAGGCACTAATGAATCTCTGCTGTTTTATAAACTATCCAGGACTTTTTGTATTCCTGCTGTTAGTCCTCCCAGCTCCCTAGGGACTGCACACAAAGGAAAGTATCTCCTGTTCAGCAAATTGATTTTTATTATTCCTTTAATCCTTGTTCACCACAGTGGTGTGACATCTCAGTGTGCATCACCTTGCAGGGGACACCATGGCAGGGTTCCAGGTGCTGCTGAGTTCCAGGGACCCAAAATACAAATGTGAGGGGTGGATGGTGATGTGAGAAACTTTGAACATTATCTCATTATCCATCTGTAACAGTGAGCAGAGGTGGGAGCTGCTGAGGAGGGAGAGGAGAGCCTGAAACCTGTGAGTGCAGCTGAGGGGACAGTGCAAACAAAGAGAAAAAAAGCAAAGGGAAGCAGGAATGGCTTTCCTTGGTGTTGCTTGACTGCAGGCTGAGGGGTTGTTGGAGATGGTTCATGTTCCCCCAGCAGCATGGGCTGAGGGTTCCTGCTCAGCCACAGCAGCTCTGCTGGATGCTGCACAGAATTCTGCAGTGTCCCCAGCAGCTCCTGGGGCTGACACACATGTCCAGCCATCCAGGCTGTTTTCTGAGCTCATCCTGTGGCACTCCCCCTGGTATTTGGGTGAGGAATCAGCTTTTGTGCTTTCACAGGCCTCGGAGGAGTTGCGTTCATCATGAGTCATGTGTTAAAAGCCCCAAAGTGTGCTTGTGCTCTGAGTGCTTCCCTGGGTTCCCAGCTCTCCTCTCCCCTTCTCCCGGGGCTGCCAGGCCCAAACAGAAGCTGGGTGAAGCCATGGAGAGGCTCCTTGTACACAGAATTTGACTCAGCTCCTTGGAAAGAGAGCTCTGGACCAAACTGAGACATCAGGGTTGTTGCTGTTGCCTTGTCTGTGATCACAGACCCCAAACTCTGGTGAATGCTCATTTTTACTCTTCTGGCTCCATTCTTTCCACTCCCTGTCCTTGAGGGATTGCAGGGTAAACCCAAATTCACCCCTTGAGGGATGGCAGGATAAACCCAAATTTACTCCTTGAGGGATTGCAGATAAATCCAAATTCACCCCTTGAGGGATTGATGATTGATTGATTGATTGATTGATTCACCCCTTGATGGAGTCAGATTCATCTTTCCTCCCCACAATGGGGGACCCCAAAAATACCGCACAATTTGTTGCCAAAATCCAGGGGTGTTCCTGTGCCATGTGGTGTTGGTTGCCCACATCCCTCAAATCCCCTTCAGGGGTTGCAGTGTAAACCCAAATTCACCCCTTGAGGGATTGCAGGTAAACCCAAATTCACCCCTTGAGAGATTGTAGGTAAACCCAAATTCACCCCTTGAGGGATGGCAGAATGAACCCCAATTCAGCCCTTTTAGGCTCAGGTGCTCCACAGCCCTGGGTGCAGCTGGCAGAGGGGACACCACAGAGGCTGTCCCAGTGCTGCACACCAACCCTGCCAGCTCCCACAGGACACAGCACACACCTCTGAGGTGCCCACTCTCCTGGCTGGCATCTCTGCCCAGACATGCACTGTACCAGCCCCTGTGACAGCCTGATGGCCATGTGGCATTATAATAGGATTTGCTCCATGTCTATAAACTGTTATCCTAAATATCATCCCAAATCCTTTGATGCCCAGTGACAACCTGTCTCTTTAAATCTTTTCCCCCCTCCTGAATAAAGCAGCGTGCTCTGAAATCGTTGGGAATTCCACGGATCTGCCATGTAATTGGATTATATTTTATATGTCTGCTAAAATAATGCTGGAGCTACATCTCACTCTGACAATGGAGTGACTGGGCCAGAGCAGGGTTCACCCTGGCTGTGTTGTAAATAATGCTGCCAAGCTGGTCAGGATTATCAGCACAAGGACTTGTTAGCTTCTTGCAGAGCAGATGCTTAATTAGAGCTGGGGGACACAGATGGGTGCCTAATAAGGGGGAAGGACCCATTTTGGGCTTGGAGAAGTACTGGGGTCAGTTGGGATGGGTTTTTACAGCCTTTTGCTTTATGGTTTGTCCAGCCACTTCTCCTCTTCCCTCTAGTTAGGAGCACCATTTCCAACTCCAGCATCACCTTTCATGGTGGATATCAGATTTTAGGTGAGATGGATGTCAGGCTGAGGTTGTTACCCAAATCCTCCAAAATCATTAGGATAAATAAAACCCCTAAACCATCTTTTTAGTGTTAGAGAGTTGGGCACTACTTTATTCCTGGCCAAGAGGGGTGTGTGTGTCTGACAAAGTTCTGCCCTCCACACAGATGGTGATACAAAACTTTTCCACTCATTTATACATTTTTAACAAACAGAGAAATTAATGTTCGCTGGTTCTAAGTTACATCATTATCTTCATTAATTAGTATTTTATCTTTTACTGGTTATTGATTTCTCACTCTTCATGCTACTTTGCTCCACATTCTTTTGTGGTTTTATCACCTTTTCCTCAGATGGGAAATCTCCAGCTTTCCAGGCCTTCATCATCTCTGTATCTTCTGGTTATTCCAATGTCCTTGAAGCACCATAAATTTAAGATCTCAGATGTCCAATCTTCAACTCACTAAGGCTTGTCAGTGTTAGTTTTAACAAAAGTAAGATTTTGGTGGTTTAATCATCAAAATAACAATAAAGACCCATGAAGGAACTTCACTAGTGCTGGCTTAAGGTGGGCAAGGTCCACAATTAATTAAAACAATTAATTAAAAATTAATTAGAAAAGTTACATCATTTCCAACAAGGTTCAGATACTGCATTTTGTTTTTCCAGGAGCCTGTTAATGTTTTGGGAATAACTTTTCCAAAGGCCACACATAAAGGATTATGGTTGGGGCATGACAGAGCTGAAGGGATCCCTGGGGGAATAGGAAAAAAACACTTTTAAGACTACCCAAGGAGGATTTTTCTTTGATGTGGTTTGGTTATTCCTATAGAGGATGTCCACAGGAAGTGAAATTAAAAACTTTTCAAAATTTGAGGTGCTTAGTGACGGAATTGGGGTGTCCACATGATGGTGGGACACAGGACTTATGTTTTTTCAGATTAAAACCCTTATTCCTGCCCATTCATGTCCATTTTGGGTGTCTAGTTTTGGGTTACCCACAGAGGGTGGAAATTTCTGGTGTTTGGGGCCATTAATGGTTGCTTTCCCTGAGCTCAGCTGATTTCACCCTTGATCCTCGGGTCTGCCATGAGAACCAGAGCAGAGCCCAGCACAAAGATCAGATTGCTGGGGGCTCCTCCAGCTGGGACATTGGTGGCCTGGGCTGCAGGACCCCACAGTGTCCCCATCTCTGGGGTGGTGGTCGCTCTGCACTCCCAAAAACCAAACTCCTTTTCTCCTCACAGGCAGCCAAAATCCAGGGTTTAGCCATGGCAACAGTGATCCCACAGCACCAACCAGGCACATGCTGGAAATGCTGATGTTTCAGCCCTGCAGGTCTGAAATGGTACCCCCTGATCCTCCTCTTTTGGAAGCTCAGGGTGGCTTTGTGTGGCTGCTTGCACTGGGCAAGGATCCCAAATTAGACGTCTTAAATAAATGGCAGGAGAAAACATCCTGCCAGAGAGCCCCTGTCCTGGTTTAGGGCAATTTTGGGAGAAAAACCTCTAAAGGGGTTTCCTCTAGAAAGCAAATTCAAGCAGCCTCTCTACTGGTTGGGGAGAAAGATTTCTGGAAACAAATTGCATTATTCTTCTTCTCCCCCCAGTTTTGCTTTCAGAACCAATCTTAAAAGTGCAAAACTTATTTCTGGGCTGAACAGAAAGGGGATATGAGCAGCATAAAGTCAGCCCAGGACAGGCCCTGCCTGTGCCATCCATCCTGCTCGGTGTCAGCAGGGAGCAGATGGGGGAGGCTGGCAAGTGAAGACTGCTGGGATGAGAAGTGACAACGGGGTGACAAAGTGACAAAGTGCCACCACCGGCCCAGCCAGGCTGGAGGAGAGCAGGGGATCTGTCCCAGCCCACTTCACTCATTTCACACCTTTTCCCTTGGAGCAACAAATCGCTCCTTTATTCCACTCTGCTTTGCTTGGAAATAGAGTAAAACTTCCCTTTTCTACAGATAAATTTGTGTTCAAATCCTACATCAAGGTCTGCAGAATCTGGAGCGTGTCGTGTCAGCATTTTGGAAAATGTTGGCCCAGGTCTTGCTGCCTTTTAGAGTAACCTGACAAGTCTGATTATCTCTGCAAGGGGCTAAATTTCGCTCCGGCCTTGATTGAGAGGCGAGGAGTGACTTTTGGCTCTCTAGTGAGCAATCTGGAGACACAGAAATAAAATCGTCAAAAGCACTTTTTATCTGTGTGTGCCTCAAAACTAGGGCTTTAGGAATCACAAAAAAGCAAAATAAAATCAAAACATGTTTTCAGGAGTTTGTAGTACAAATTACCCCATTAAAAAGTACCCTGTTTATACAAGGGGAATGAAAAAAAAGACATCACCGGTTTGAGGGAAGCAGTGAGGAAAGTATTCAGCAGTGAGTGATCTTCACTGAATATATTTTCTCTAGGCCACTGTAACTGCAGGAACTTATCAAAAGAAATAGTTATTTTGATCATAAATGTAGTGGGTGGCAGGTTTTTCTTGGCATTTATTTGGCTTTAAGATGAACAAAATTTTCCAGTGTGAAAAATAAAAAAAAAAAAAACTCAAACGCAGAAAGGAAGAAAATTAGCGTGCAATAGTTAATGGAGAATTTCAAAGTAAATGAACAGAGCTCATCCCATCATTCTGAACGGTGTTTGTTTAGCTGAACATATTTTCTGTTTCTGAAAATGAATTTTGCTGCCTGATTCTCACTTTGGTGATGCATTATCCCCAGTGAACCCCGCAGATGTCCCTGGCTGGTCACTTTGTGTCTCTGGACACTCTTCTGTTAAAGAAAAACTCTTCTGAGTTTAGATTTGGATACTGAAAGTGTGAAGGTGAAGGAAGTGTAGTTGAATG
Organism: Ammospiza nelsoni; assembly: GCF_027579445.1. NCBI lineage: Eukaryota > Metazoa > Chordata > Aves > Passeriformes > Passerellidae > Ammospiza > Ammospiza nelsoni. The sequence goes on from NC_080651.1 coordinate 6,745,358, forward strand.
AGAGATTGATTATTTCGTATGAAACTTAAAAGAAGAGAAGTTAATGTTACGGTTGGATTTTTTTGTTGGAGTGTTTTTGTAATAAAAATTGAAGAAAGTTATGAGATTAGTAGTTTGGATAAAGGAGATGTATGAGTAGTTAGAAAATAAAAAGTGGGATTTTGGGGTTTTTTTGTTTGTTTGTTTGTTTGTTTGTTTGTTTGTTTTGCAGTACCACGCACTGTTTTGCCCCTATGTCCGTCCCTTTTACCTCACAAAACCCACTGAAACCATTTGGTTTCCCTACCAAAATAACAACTTTAAACTGTTGTTTAGTAAACCAGGGGCATTTTGGAAGCTCAATTTGCCAGAGGAGTTTTATTTCCCGCGGCTAATGCTCGCCAAGGAGGAAATTCCGTTTTTACACCGCTGAAAAGCCCCATTATCTGCCCGACTTTCTGTCTGCAGGGCCTGGTTCTCTTTGATGGCCCAGGGACGAGGTCGCTTCGCATCTGTATCCAAACCCATCTGTTTCTTTGGGAGGGAGATTTTCCATTCATCGCTCCACACCCAGCCCGGGCTGCCCCAGCCTTTGTCATGGACTTGCTGCCCATTGGCAACACAATGGCCCCGATGGGGCTCTTTGGCCGGCCTGGGCTGCCCTTTGGGCTTTTCAAAAGCCTTTTTTATCTTGCAGCATCCCGATTTCCTCTGCTCCCCCCGTGGCACCGCAAGGGCGGGCGGGCGGAGCGGGATCAGCAGCCCCGCTCGCCTTTCTGCTGCTGATTTTCGGTGTATAAATAGCAGAACAATGGAGCCCGAGTTATTTTTATCTCTCGCCCTTTAACATCACAAGAGAGTCTGGGAGCACGGTCGGGGAAGGGGAAATTTCGGGGCCGGCCGTGCTCAGATGGGCTCATTGCCTCAGGGTTTGTGATGGGGAAAGGGGGGTTTAGGGCAGTGCTGAGGAATGGGAGCTGGAATTGGCATTAAAATGCCTCCCAAGGTGGTACTGATGGGCATTAAAGAGCAGATTGTCTTTAAGCATGGGAACGATTAAATCTTCGCTATCTGTGTTTTTCTTCCTGGGTATCTTGGGTGGAGAAGGAGTGAAACCTCTGTAGCAAAATGCTGAATGCTCTGGCAAATAAGCCCTACCTATTTCCTATACTTGCTGGCTGGCAGTCCTGAGCGCTTAAAACCATGGATTGTTTTATCAGCTCGAGCTCAAATCATGCAAATATTATCAGGATGATAGCAGAGACCTGCCCGAGTGTCTGCACCAGGAATGACTGCAGGACCCCCGTGCTAGGGACCATGCAGCAAAACCCCCCAGACCACACTGAAATCTGGTTTTTCTGAGCCACATCTGGCTGGGCTGGAGGAAAACACCCGCAGCAGCTCCAGGCCTCCAGCAGAAAGTTCTGCTGGGTAGGAGGATGGAAAATCTGCCTTTGGAAGGATGCAGCCAGGGCCATCCACCCCCTCTGCAATCAGTTTGTGGACAGCTTCCCTGGCAGGGTGAAGGTGGAACTGAACTGAGACTCTACCTTGGAGTTAAATTCTCTCTGTTCAATCAATTAGGAACTCTTCTTCCTCTGTGTTGCAAGCCAAAGCTTTATTTTGGGCTTTATTATTGTTTATTATGGGCTCTTGCTCTTTGAGACCCTCCTTGCTGGCATTGGTTGGGCTCAGTTGGCTTTTCTGCTCCTTCCCATGGGATTCCAGTCCCAGAAGGGGTTGGAAAGGAGCTGAGGGGTTGTGTGGAGGAGGAAGAGGACACAGCACACCAGGGGATCCCTGCAGGGCTACTGGAGACCAGGCTTGGCCTCCTGATCTCTCCATGCATGAACCGAGTTCCTCTGCCCATAATGCAGCCAGGAGAAGGATCTGTCCCTTCCACTGGTCCTGTACATGAAAATTATGTTTGAGGGCAGGAAGGGGAAAAAAAAAAACCAATTATCCAAAACATCTAACCAAAAAACCCCAAACCCAAGCTTGTCAAGGTGGGTCTGAGAGAAATGTTCCTACAAGGACTGGCCCAGGTGCTGTGAGCAAGGGCTGTCCCTCTGTCCCTCTGTCCCTCTGTCCCTCTGCCTATGGCCAGGCTCCAGAGCCACAGCTGCTCCTTCAGGGAGCTCAGCTGTTGGAACAGCTTCCAGGGGAAAAGGTTGTTCCAATTCACCTGGAGCTTTTCATAGAATTACACTGAGCTCAGCAAAATCTCATTTCAGAATGGTTGGCAGAACTTTTCTCTGAAGGGAGGAGGAACAACATCTGTTCTGACATTCTTAGCCCACTCCAGGTTTCTTTTCTTTACAGTCAGATTTTAAATGTATTATAGTAATGTTTAGAAAGCTTACAAAGGCTCTCATTAGCAATACTAATTGCTGTTTGCTGTCCTCTCCAGTTTTAAATTTTGTTTTACACAAAATACTGTGACTGTGGTTTTTGTCTCCATTTGAGTATTTTTGGTGGCACAGAGAAGCACCCTCCTGACCAGACCAGCTGGGTTAGTCCTGCTTTTCTTGGAATAAATAAGGAAAAAAAAATCAGGCCTTTGCTATCCAAAACAAAATATAAAACCATAGAACCTTCCTGCACCATTAAAAATGTCAGGTATCTGTTGACTCCTGAAGTATTTCCTCACTGCTAGAGAACACTGGGGATGAAATGGATCCTTCCAGCTGCTGATTCCTGTGGGCAGGGACCCTCAGCCAGGGCTGATGTCACATCCAGGCTGTGCAGTGAGTCCCTTGCTGGCATCTTGTCCCCTTCCACAGAATTCACAGAATCACTGGGCTGGAAGAGACCTTCAGGATCATTGAGTTCAACCCAGCCCCAACCCCTCACCCAAACCCTGGCCCCCAGTGCCACATCCAGGCTTTGTTAAACACACCCAGGGATGGGGACTGCACTACCTCCCTGGGCAGCCATTCCAGAGCTTTATCCCCCTTTCTGTAAAACGTTTTTTTCCTGCTATCCAACCTGTATTTCCCTTGGTGCAGCTTGAGGCTGTGTGCTCTGGCTGTGTCAGTGCTGCTGCAGAAAGAGCCCAGCCCCAGCTGAGCACAGGCACCTTTCAGGAGCTGTGAGAGTGATGGGGGCACCCCTGAGTCTCCTTTTTCCACTTTGTGCCTCCTCTGTGAGCTCAGGCTCCAGCCTTGCTGATTCCACAGCTCCCCTGGGCCACCATGAGATGCTCTTTGGTGCCCTCTCCATCTTAGCCTCCCCAGAGGCTCCTGCGTGAGCAGCAAGCCAGGAGAAGCAAACACAATTTCATTTCAGGAGGCTGAAAACATGAGCTGGCCTTTCTCATGCCATGAAACTGCATTTTCCCAGAAGATTCCCAATCTTTAGAGCTGTCTGGGTGTTGCAAGAGCATCTGTGCCAGCCACAGTTATGCTTTCAAGAACATTTTAATTTTCATCATCTCTGGGATCCACTGCCAGAATTCTGTTAGTGCTTTGGACTGCCAGATGAGCATCACCCCGTGCTTTCCTTGGTCTCTGAAAATAACATCTTAAACCACATTTGCTGAAGCTGCTCTTCAACAGCTTCTCTCAAATGCCACCAGGGCAGCCCTGTCTGAAGCAATGTGGTGATGACTGAGGCTGCAGTGGTGCCAAAAGGGCTGCCCTGGCAGGAGGATCCCAAAAGAAATGTCCTGGCAGGGAGGATCCCAGCTCCAGGGCTGCTGAGAGGGGAAGATCCACCCTGATAGAGGAGCCCTCCTGATGAGGTGTTTGGCCCATGAGGAGTTCAACTCAAGGTGCTCAGCCCAGGGGTTTATGCCCTGGAACTGCTGATTTACAAGCCCTGTGTCCACAGGATTTGGGCATCTCTGAGCATCATCCTGTGGGTTTTGATAGGGATAAATTTGGCTCTTGGTGGCCCCAGGTTGTACTCTGACCCAGCTGCTGGTTTCAAACATCACCAAAAGAGCTGCCCTGGAAGGGACGACCTCAAAAAGGGCTGTCCTGGCAGGGAGGATCCCAGCTCCAGGCCTGCTGAGAGAGGAAGATCCACCCTTATAGAGGAGCCCTCCTGATGAGGTGTTGGGCCATGAGGAGCTCAGCTCAGGTGCCCTGGAACTGGGAGTTACCAAGCCTTGGGAGTTCCCAAGCCCTGTGTCCACAGGATTTGGGGTATTTCTGAGTGTCATCCTCTGGGTTGTTTTGATAAATCTGGCTCTTGGTGGCCCCTAGGTTGTACTCTGACCCAGCTGCTGGTTTCAAACATCACCAAAAGAGCTGCCCTGGCAAGGAGGATCCCAAAAGAGCTGTCCTGGCAGGAGGATCCCAGCTCCAGGGCTGCTGAGAGGGGTAAGATCCACCCTGATAGAGGAGCCCTCCCTGCTGAGCAGTGTTTGGCCCACGAGGAGCTCAGCTCAGGGGTTTGTGCCCTGGAACTGGGAGTTACCAAGCCCTGGGAGTTACCAGGCCCTGTGTCCACAGGATTTGGGGCATTTCTGAGTATCACCCTCTGGGTTATTTTGATAAATCTGGCTCTTGGTGGGCCCCAGGTTGTACTCTGAGCCAGCTGCTGGTTTCAAACATCCCCAGTGGAGGAAGGGAGGTGACCCAGCTTCCCAAGCCACCACCCTCACATCAGGTTTGGCCACCACAGAGGGTGGATCCCCACGAGCAGAGGAAATGCTGGGGAGCAGCACTTTGCTGCTGCTGCTGCAGGTGGGGTGCCCACAGCAGGGAGGGCAGGGAGGCTCCTGGCACTGTGGCTGCCCCAGAACATTTTCCCCAGCCCCAGCAGGAGCATCCAGCTCCCACCAATCCCATTTACAATTCCATTTTTTGCAGAATCCCTCGCTGAGGGACAGCATTGCAAGCATTCTGCAGAGCTTGAGTTAACTGCAAGGAGTGTCCTGGCAGAGCAGGAGGCTGGAGAGATGCAAAGTTAATGTATAATCAAACAGACAAATCAAGTGAGCTGCATATGCTTCCCTTGCATCCTTCTCTGCAGTAGTTATGAGATTTAATTACCAGCTCTAAAGCACTTAAAGATTTTCAGGTGGAAACTACTACACAGAGGAAGGAGAGAGCACAAAAGCAGCCTACATAATTAAGTGCTGCTTTTTTAATTTAATTTTCTCCTTCATTTGATCCTCTCCTAGAATCTTGAAAGCAACAGTCTCAATACCAGCTGTGTTCTTTTGCATTCTCGTTGCATCCACACGATGATCACAACAAGAGGAGCAAACAATAGTTCAGGAGCTCGTGTGGTGGTGCCAAAGAGAAATGAGCTCTGTGCTGTGCTGCTGGTGTCCTGTGGCAGTGTAAAGGTGATGGTCCCAAATCTTGGAGGGACACTCACCTTTCAAAGTAAAACCAAGAGGTGTGCAGCCCCTTAGCTGAAAAACTGGGATTTTGGAAGGGATTTCACATACCAGTGCACTAAAGGGGTTTGCCAATGAAATATCATAAATAATTTGCATTTGGTAATCCAGATGAGAGCTGTAAAGAGAAAATACAAATAGGCTAAACTGTAAATTACTGCTGTTCCTCTCTTCCCTCTCTCTCTATTCCCTTGGAAATTAGCCAGTTGCTCTCTGGAATCTCTAATTCTTACAGCCTGCCCATGCCAGTTTAACATCAGAAAAACAAGGAGGTTTATTTAGTATTTGTTTCTTTGTTTAACCATCCCTTCTTTCCAAATATTTTTAAGTGAAAAAAAAAATGTACAGACATTCCAAGAGAGAGGGATTCCTTGCATGGTGCCTCTTTTACAACCCCAATCCCATTTGGACAGAAAAATGAGAGTGTCATAGGCTGGGCTATTGTGATTATTTGTCAGAAACCACCATGGGACAAGGCAAGGGAGCTGGGGTGATGTTTGGGGTCCTACAATCCTGCTCTGATGGTGCCTTTAGTGCATTAGGACACCAAATTTCCTCTCCAGAGAGGCACTGTGGTCTCTGGCATTAGCTGGAAGCTCTGTTTTGGTCCAGATGTTTGGGTTTTGTAGTTTTATTCCCTTACCCTGATGAGGAGGTGCAGCTTTGGGATGGATGTGGTGCTGCTGCATTGGGCAGACAGAGCTGTGAGTTTTGCAGTGCTAGCCCAAAGCCAGCAGGCTGGCCAAGAGCAGGGGAGTGTAGCCATGATATTTTCTGAAAAATTCTTTCCTTAGGATTTTGTCTCCTGAGAAGCTGAGAGGCCTCAGAAACAAAATTTAAACAATGGTTATCTGCTGCTGTGGAATGCAACAGGTGCATCTGGGATTGGTCTCATGTGGTTGTTTCTAATTAATGGCCAATCACAGTCAGCTGGCTTGGACTCTCTGTCTGAGCCACAAGCCTTTGTTATCATTTCTTCTGTTTCTATTCTTAGCCAGCCTTCTGATGGAATCCTTTCTTCTATTCTTTCAGTACAGCTTTAATATAATATATATCATAAAATAATAAATCAAGCCTTCTGAAACATGGAGTCAGATCCTCATCTCTTCCTCATCCTCAGACCCCTGTGAACACGGTCACAGGGGAGGCATCAGGGGCACTGGAAGGTTGGAAATGCTCTTGTGCAGCTCTCTGGGTTAGGATGGTGAGGGAATGGAAGTAGCCAAGCACCTCAGAGCTTTCCCTTCCCTCTGCACAGAACCTCAGAATGGTTTGTGTTGGAAGGGACCTTAAAGCTCAGCTGGTCCCAGCCCTGCCTGCCAGTGCAGAGGAGGAATTTGGGATGATTAAAAACTCCCTGCTGGAGTGAAAAGGGCCCGAACTTGGATGGGAAAGGCAGTTCTGGAGGGATATCCCTGGGTGTGACTCCTGTGAGCCTTCCTGGCTCATCCCCCTTGAGGGTACAGAGATCTCAATACTCGAACATGATCACGCAGTGGATTCTCAGGGGTATGAGACTGTTTGCATTGTATGCAGAGAATTAGTGTTAATTAAGAGTAATAAGAGACAAGAATGGGCTGAAGAAAAGCAGGGAACAGGCTGGATTTTCAGCTGATTCCATCTGTAATTTGGAATACAATTCCTACAGCTCCAGCACAGGCCTTGCACCTGAACCACATCCCTGGCTCCTCCTCCAGTATGATAGATGAGAAATGGGATGGTTGACTCTCACAATTAACAGATAAATATCATGAGTATAGGTTAATAAAAGTTTTATAGATTCATAGTTATGCTGTACCCCCTCATGTGATTATCAAGGGACAGCTGGGGTTGGGACATCTGGGAGGGTCAGATTGTCGCTGTGAACACCTGAGCTCCAGTCAGGGTTTGAGGAAGAGATCTCCACACTGGACAGTGAAGAAGGGGTTGGTGGACAGAACTTTGGGAGGGGTTAAAGGGTTAAAAAGGAAAAAACCTCCATTGTGAGGGGGCTGAGCACATGGTGGGGAAAATCTTTTGCTCCCAGTGCCTTAACTTTTTTCTTTATTCAGTCTTCTGTTGTATTTTTGCTAAGGTTTAACAAACCTTCCTAAACTATGAAAAGTGAGTAGCTATTTGTCACACAGGGGTCACCACATCTGCCTGGGGTCACACCTGAGGAAGGTGAAGCCACCCAGGTTCTCTCCATCCATCTTGTGCATTCCCATTAAATATTGCTTCCCAGCTGTGGTCCATCAGTGCTCAGTGAGATTAACAGTGAGGTTATTGCTTTAAACTCAAGGATATTGGAAGCTTCCAAGGTTTGGTTGCTTTAGAGGAGACCATGCACACATGGATGGGATCCAATCCTCACCCACCTCTCCAGGGCAGGTTCCAGGCTGCTGCTCCCACCCAAAATGCGGCAAGGCTCAGGGCTTCCCCAAAACTGCTGTGGAAAATGCTGCCTGGAAGCAGGAGGAAAGCTGAGCATTCCAGGTGGATATTCTGAAGGTTAATGTCACATTTTGCTGAAAAAGCCTCAGACAAGAAAAGTGAGGCTGCAGCCGTTCCCCACTGACAGGGCCACCCTCACCAGCAGGGACAGGGATGGCAGGGATGTCCCTCTGATCACTCCTGACCTCTGAAGCAGTCCTGATGTTGGGGTTTTCCTGCTCTCATCCTCTCTTTTCCTCCTTTTCCCCCTTCCCTTTTGCAGTGCAATAGAGATCTGGGACTGCTTCCATGTGGAACTGAGCCCTGCTGGGAGCTGGAGGGGAGAGCAGCAGCTCCTGCTGGAAACCCAGACCTGTGCTGGCAGCCCAGGGCTGGCACAGAGCAGATCCCCCTTGGCCATGCCCATCCTCCTTGGAGCTGAGAGGGAACACACTTTTTTCCCCCACAGCTCTCATTTCCCTGTATTTATCTGCATTTTTTGGGCTTTTTTTTTCTTTCTTTTTTTTTTTTTTTTTTTTTTTTTTTTTTTTTTTTTTTTAAGCTGAGCTCCACACGATGAGAAAAACGAGAAAATGGCTCTTCTCTCCTTTTTTCCTCCTTCTCCTTTCTCGACTCGCTGAGCCAGCTGGGGCAATGCCACAATTCAAGGCGTCTGGAGACAGAATCCAGCTCGCTGCCTTGTGATCTGCATGTCAAGGTGAAACTGCAATAAGATAATAATGTCAGTATCCCCAGAAGGCAGGCGGTAAAAGATACTAATTGCATTTCACTGAAGGCTTCAGAAACACTCAGCAGCTGGAAAGCTGAGGAGAATTTTGATGCTATTCTTATAAGGGAAGGTTTTTTTCCCCCCTTGCACTGTTTGTAAATCTATTACAGAACATGGGGAGTGGAAGAGGGGGAAGGGAATGTATAAAACCAGTTAAAGGCTTAATGTTTCCCATTATATTTTGTGAGCTGTAGGTGGTCTAGAGCTTATAAAAATGTAGCACATTCCCTTGTAATCAACCATAATAATTTATTATTATTATTTATTATGATTTGCTGTTATTTTGCACACATAAAGGCCCCTGCCAAGGCAATGAGAGCTCAGCACAAATAGTTAACATTTATTATAGCAGTAGTAATGTTTAAAAATATTAACTAAATAAAATAAAAATACCAGCTCTAAAAAGCTGAGGACAGCTTTGTTATTGGGAAATAAATGCAGGAAGGCAAATATCTCGCAGAATGGCTGATACTGATTTGAATAAAAACATGTCTGGAGAGGGGGGAAACACATTTCTTGGAAAAACACGGAGAGCTTGGAGTGGAGATCTGCCTGCAGCAGCCAGTTCTGCTGCCAGCTTTGCCCAGCAGGAACGGGGACCCCCTTGCTGGGCAGGATTGTGGGGACCCAAAGATGGAGCCCAAATCCACATCAGTGTTCCCCACCCTCTTCCCCATCCTTTGTCTTTGTTTTGTCTGAAATCTTAAATCCCAGGGAGGACAGAAAAGATTTCAGCCTCTCCTTTGTGGCCTCACCAGGGGGATCCTCAGTGCCCTTTGTGGCATTTGGGCTGAAATTGGGAAAATGGGAGAGCTGGGAGAAGGGGAAGGCTCTGATGAGGGGAGAAACCACCTGAAACCAACGAGGAAAAGAATTTTGCTGCAGGTTTACCGCAGGGATGTGTTGGGGACTTGGTGCTGTGTAATGCAGTCGTTTATGAGCTGGGGGGAAAAAAGAGAATGGGTGAACAGCAAAACTTGCAAGTGCCTTTGGTTTGTCAAGAGAAGAGGTGGAAAAGCTCCCAGGGGTTTTCCCTGATAAAGCCGGAGGGCTGGGCAGCAGAGAGGAGAATGCAAAGCGTGCTGCAGGTGGGAGGGAGCCCATGATGGGCTCCAAATTAGCTGTGAATGTTTGGGAAGGGGGGAGAAGCATCAGCAGAGGCATCCATGTGCAAATCCCCGCTCTGGGGTACAGCCATCACCAGACAAGCAAAGGAAATTTGAGGAAAAATGGGGTTAAAAAGGTTGCTGAGTGTATTCTAATGCCAGCCCATAAATCAGTGCTGAGGTCCTGCCTGGCATGGCATGTTCCTTTCCAGTCAATCCATCTCAAACAGATACAGCAGGAATGGTCAGGAGATAGGAAACAAAAATTATTGGAGACACCACAAACCTTGCAGATGAGACTGAAGGATGAGGGGGAACATTTATTTTGAAGATGAGATAAATATGGGAGGATATGATGCATGCAGATGAAAAAGGAGGCAGTGAGTGGCACGGGGAAGGGAAATCAGGGGCTGGAAGTCACCCTCGTTGGGAGACAGAAACCAGGGAGAATCTGAGGGGACTGAATGGTTTGAATGGTGCTCTGGGACATCTGCAGCACTGCTGGGGGGTTAACAGCCCTCAGGGAGGCCTGGAAGGGCACCTGGGACCCCAGAGCATCCAGCTCCACAAGTGGAGAGGGGGTACAATCAGGGAGGGTGCAAACACCTTGGACTCTTTCGGGGGGGTTATTGGCACTGCCCTGGCACGCCAGAGCTACATTAAACAAAGGGGGAGGGGGCACAGAGACACCCTCCCCTCTCCCCAGGGCTCACCTCTCTGGGGTGAGCAGCATCTGCCTGGTGGTGCTGGAGCTGTTCTGGGTGGTGCTGGAGCAGGAGCTCACTGGGGATGCAGAGGATGCAGGGGATGGGAGTCCAGCTGCCCTGAGCTGCTGCATCTCCAACAGGCCTGAAACCACGGGCACCAGGCTGTGCCCACCAGGCTGGGGCAGGCACCAGGGTGGTCTCTGGTGGAGGATGAGGAGGGGTGGGGGCTCGGTGTGAAGGCAGGCAGCTGCAGGATCCCCATGAGGGATGAAAAGCAGGAGGATTATGGGGCTGGTGGAGCTCTTGCTGAGCTTATCTGATCTCTCTGCCCTGCCAGCTCTCCCCTGTGCTCTGGGGCTACCCTGGGGCCGCTGGAGTGACACAGCCACTGTCACCCCACCCACTGGGGGAGCTTCAAAGGCCGGGTGTGCCTCTCTGACCCCAGGGCTGCTGTGACTCCTTTGTTGAGCTGGCCATGGCGAGCTTGGCTCAGATAAGGCTCTGCTCCTGCCCTGGAGTGCAGGTGGAGCCCCTGGTACCAGCAGGATGCTGAGTGAGGGCATCCCTGCCCTGGTGCCCTGTGCCAGGGGGCTCCAGCTCCTGCAGCTCTGAGTGATGTGATCACTGAAACAGGCTGGGTGTGCCCTCACAAATGTACAAATCCTGCTGTGTTGGCTCCACTGTGTCACAGACATCTTTCATGAAAAATCCTTTCCTTAGGATTTTTCCTCCTGAGAAGCTAAGAGGCCTCAGGAACAAAATGTAAACAATGATTATCTGCTGCTGTGGAATGCAACAGGTGCATCTGTGATTGGTCTCATGTGGTTGTTTCTAATTAATGGCCAATCACAGTCAGCTGGCTCAGACAGAGAGTCCAAGACAGAGCCTTTGTGATCATTCCTTCCTATTCTATTCTTAGCCAGCCTTCTGATGAAATCCTTTCTTCTATTGTTTTATTATAGTTTTAATATAATATATCATAAAATAATAAATCAAGCCTTCTGAAACACGGAGTCAGATCCTCGTCTCTTCCCTCATCCTCAGACCCCTGTGAACACCATCACACACTGGGAGCTGTGGGATGGCTCAGCACAGCCCCTTCCTGCAGCTGTACCCTCAGCAGGGTGACCAGCAGCACTCACACAGGTTTATTTTGTTTTTTCACCATCTCCCAGGGGAGGAAGTGCATGCAATGGAGTTTCTTGTTTGGGTTCAAGTCAGAGTTTTGAGTTGGGGTTTTTTTTAATGCTTTAAATACCCTCCTTGTGGTGTGTTTCTGCCAGAGAAAGCCAGGGCAGGGCTGTGCTCAGCCTCTGAAGCAGAAGTGGTGGGTTTTGCTGTGAGTCTCACTTTCTGCTTTGCTCTAGGTTTGGACTCCCCCAAATCGTTTCTCCTCCAGAGAATCTCTGTTTTCAGCGTGAGAATTTCTGTTTCAGTGGAAAAAACATTGTGAAATGCTGAGTAGTGTGAGTTTGCTTCCCTTGGGAGCACAGCTGGGCTGGTGTCACAGCTTTCCCCAGTGGCAGTGAGGGGAGCAGGGCTGATGGAGGGGGTGTGACGGTGTTCACAGGGGTCTGAGGATGAGAGATGAGGATCTGACTCCATGTTTCAGAAGGCTGATTTATTATTGTATGGTATATATTACATTAAAACTATACTAAAAGAATGGAAGAAAGGATTTCACCAGAAGGCTAGCTAAAACAGAACAGCAAAGAATGATAACAAAGGTTTGTGGCTTGGACAGAGAGTCCGAGCCAGCTGACTGTGATTGGCCATTAATTAGAAACATCCAACATGAGCCAATCCCAGATGCACCTGTTGCATTCCACAGCAGCAGATAATCATTGCTTACATTTTGTTCCTGAGGCCTCTCAGCTTCTCAGGAGGAAAAACCCTAAGGAAAGGATTTTCCATAAAAGATGTCTGCGACAAGGGGGTGGATGTGGGGCCAGGCAGGTGTGAGTGCACACCCAGAGCTCCTGGGGTGAAGATGTGGCAAAGCCTTGGCACCCACAGCCAGGCTCTGAACCCCAGGGGAGAGCAGCCAGCCCTGGGCCTGACAGGAGAGGCTGCCAGAGGGCAATGCTCCCTGAGAATGAGAGTCAGCAATGTGCCCAGCTCTTTGTGCTGTTTTCAGATCCCTGAAAATGAGAGTCAGCAACGTGCCCAGCTCACTCCAGCGCCCTGAGCAGGGCAGGACCTTCCATCCTTGGAAACCCCCTGAAGCTCAGAGCTGAGAACAGCCCCCCTGCCCTGCTGGAGGTCACATCACCCATTCTCCATGCCCAGCTCATGCAGACACATTTGTGGTCCCAGGGGAGCTCTGTCTGTCTGTCTGTCTCTGCATTTCTGCCTGACCTGATGCCCTCCGTTGTCCCCAGTGCCAGGGGAGGGTCTCAGGTGCCCAGCAGGCATCTGCCCACCCAGCCTGGCCAGAGGTGCTGCAGATCAGGCATCTGGTCAGTGACATTTCATAAAGCACCACGGGAAGGCAGTGAAAACCTGTGGGATCTCTAGGACTCGGGTTTTTGAGGTAGAATAGCACAGTGGAGCCTCTTTGAGGCACTCAAAGAATAAAAAATACAGGCTGCTAAATGGAGGCCCCCACAGGCTCCTGGTCTGGGGATTGGCTGCACTAAAATCACTTTTCACAGATTCACTCCAGGCTGGGGTAATGCCCCTTTTTGACTCCTTATCTGAATCCACCTGCCTTGACTTAGCAACATGGCCATCAAGGTGAGCTGGTTGTGTAGAATGCCTTTAGTCATTGGAAAAAACAGGATAATTCATCCCAGCCTGTGATAAATCAAGTGATTACTCTGGAGGGATCCTTTTTTCTCTTGATTTTAGGTGGAGCTTTTGAGTCCAGATTTAAATGAAGTATCTAAACTTGAAACTCGTAGCACAAATCTCCCTGTGAAGGTGGAAACCATTTATGTGCTGATCCACTGCACAATCCCTGTGGGAAAATGGCCTTCAGAGGATCAGGCTCCACTTCATTAGAGGGAAATTCTGAGGCCAGCAAGGCTAACAGGAATGTTTCTCACTGCAATGTTCTGGGTCCCAGTGGCTGAGTCTTATTTGTCCAGGAGTGACCTGAAAATGCTGAGCACCCACAGTGACCATGACCAACCTCAGGCCAGGCTGTCCACGTGTCCATCTGCACCTGAGAATCAGCCCTGGAGTTGTGTCCAGGAAAACCCCACACTTGGCATTCCAGTTCCCTGCACAGGCAGATTTTCAAAGGTATTTATTTGCCTAAAGTTGCAAAAAGCAACTTCAGGAAAATAAATAACTTTGTACAAGCTTTGGAGGAATTCACAGAAACACCTCAGCTGTTTGATTTTGGAGCATGACTTCCTAAGGGATGTTGTAACCTCGTGTAGGAACCCTCTTACAGCTCTGGGTACCTTTGGGAATTTTCTGCTGAACGTCAAGTTATTGTCCTGGTGAAAATGTTAGCATTTGGTTTAACAGTAGAGGGTCTTTTGTGGTCTGAATTACAGCAAATTTACTTACAGTTTTCATTATTGGAAAGTTCAGGAGAAGGAATTATCCCACCAGGGAGTGCTGTTTAATTTCTGAGGAATAATTTTCTTGTCCTGATATAAATTTGATTGTAATGACAGGTAATTGTAGCAATAGTATAACAATGATAAACCATTGTGGAAATGGCAGTATTTTCAGTGCAACTTCATGAAAATCCTTCAGAATGTAAACTAAATTAAACCAGAAATCCAGCTAATAATGGACTTAGTGTTTTATGCCTCGTTTTGTTCACTTTTTACTCAATAAAGGTTGAGATAAAAGAGGAGGGATGCTGATTCTGGGTCGTGGCTGATGCAGTATTTGAACTTGGACAAAAACTGAGTATTTGGTCTTAACCTTCTGTTTCATTAGGGTGATTATAATCCACTTAGAGATTATAGGGAGATCTTAAAATGTCAGGAATTGCCTTTTCCTATGTACAGCAGAAGCAGAACAGGGCAAGAAAGGGTTGATGAGGGCTGTGTGCATTGTGGCTTCACAGACATGAGCCCTACCTGCAGTCTGCTCTCTAAAAAAGTGGCAGCACTGCCATTTTAGACTCAAAAAAACCACACTTTTTTTTTTTTTTTTTTTTTTTTTAATTAATCCAGAGTCCTTGGTGCTTTGAATCCCTGGTTTTCAGCCCTTTTTTCTCTAGAAGAATCCAGGTTCTTTCTATCTGATTTGGATCTCATTTGGGACACAGATATCATCATGTTTTATTTGGACTGAGTGAATACTTTGCTAATCCTTTTCTTTTAGCTTGGGCTTTGCAGCATCATTTCCACCAACTGTTCCCCTTGCTGTGTCCTGAGATCACTGCCATTGCCTGCATTTCAATTTCACACTGGTCTAAATGTCGGGGGCTGAGCTCTGGCGTGCAGAATCGAGCGGAGATTCACATTTTTAAATTAGCAGACAGTGCAAATGAATGACTGGCTCTTCCCTGGGGAAATATTCTGGATCTGCTCAGTACAACAGCCCTGAAAAGGAAGGGGGCTGCTGCTGGTAATGGCCCAGCCTTGGCTGGGGCCTGTGCAGCACGGGGAGCTGGAGGCGTTTGCCAGGGCAGGGGGAACGGGCTCCGTGCGCTCCCCCAGGAGAGGAGCGCGGCTGTTTGCGCTCACTGCACATCTTGTCTCCCAAGGAAATAATGCAAAAACCAAACCTCTCTGCAGCTCTCACCCCTTGGTTTCTGTCTCACAGTGGGCTCTTCCCATTTTCTAGGTCGGGAAACAGAGGAGCATGAGGAGCAGCAGTGCCCCAGCTCCTCTGCTGTGCTGCCATGGCTCAGGCACACACGAGCCAAGCACAGCACCAGGATTTGCTTCCCTCTCCTTAAGAGAAGACTTTTATTTTTTTCCCCTGTTTTCCTGAGCATGGATGTCTTGGTGGCAGCTGGCCAAGCTGGGAAAACAGATCTGTAAAAGGGGTACACAAATAAATAAATAAATAAATAAATAAAATAAATGTATAGGTAGGTAGAGAGATAGAGATATAAATAGAGATACATACATATATTTATAGACTTTGTCAGCCTGTGTAGGTGTTGGCTAGGTCCCTGATATACATATATATTTGATCTATATACCCTGATATCTATATCTATATCTATATATATCTATATCTATATCTATATATCTATATATATCTATATCTATCTATCTATCTATCTATCTATCTATCTATATCTCTATATCTCTATATATCTATATCTATATCTATCTATCTATATATATATATATATATATATGGACTTTGTCAGCCTGTGTAGGCATTGGTCAAATTCTTTCTGCCCCCCTTGTGTTCAAGTCACCATCCCTGTGTCATGGCTTTTGGTAGGATACCACCCCATGGTCTCTACTCTGCATCCTCCAGGGCAGCCCAGTAAAAATGAGGAGGTCAAGAAGAGATTTTGCAGATTGCTGGAGCAAGAAATCTCTGTTAGAGGTTTTTGGTCTCCAGCTTAGAGAGGAAAACTGAGAAAACCTGAATTTTTGGAGAGGGGATGGCATATGCAAGGCATGAGAAATTGACAGGGAATTATCTGATCAACCCCTTTGATGAGATTAAATAAAAAGTAAGAAATAAATGCTTTTCTCTACGTATCTTTGTCACTATTGCAAAAATATTGAAGTTTAAACAAGGAAGCTTTTAATGGAGGGTTGTCTCACAGGGTGTATTATATTCACTGGAGTTTGCTCTCTCCTTGGCTAATTATATATATTTATCCATCTTATTGAAAGCTTCTCCAGGGCAAAGAGATGCTGGTTTATTTCTTTATTTAATAAAGGAAATGCATAGTGGAGAGAGATCTATTAAATATCAAGGCAGTTCAGTGTCTGATACTCCTGCTCTGGCAGGGGCTGGGAGGGGACATTGCAGAGGGGACAGGAGGGGACATTGCAGAGGGGACACTGGCAGGAGCAAGGAACTCCCCCCTCCAGAGGCAGGGCTGAGGGCAGGAGGGAGAGAAAGCTGGGCTGGGACATCTCATTTGTGGTTTGGGATGAGAATTCCTTGAGGATTTTGTGGGGATCCCCCATTTCCTTAGGACCCACTGACGAGTCAGATCCAGCCCCTTTCCTGTTCATTGCCTGCTCTAGGTGATTGCACTGTTGCTGTTATTTCCCTCTCCCTTAATCCTCCCAAACTGTGTCCAGTTTCCAGGAAACATCCTGTCTCTCCCAAAAACAGGATAAAAGTGTGATCTCCTGTGCAATGTCCCAGCATTTGCAGAATCTTTGGGCAAAAGGCTCCAAACCAGAACCCCCTGGTGCAGGTAGGATCAGCCCCTCCTGATGCTTCTCCATGTGCCATTTGCAAGGGTCATTTAAAACCCTTCAGTGGATGAAGAGGCCTCAAACATCCCCTCCCCAGGTAAATCTGAGCTTGCCTGCAGGCTCTGCTCCCTCCCCAGCTGCTCCCTGTGCAGTGTCACCCCTGATGTTGCTGTCACACCCCAATGGGGACAGAGAGTGGGCTCAGGGCTTGTGGGGAAGATCCCAACATCCAGCAAACATTGGTCTGGGGGTCACCAGCTGCCTTGCATGAGGGGCTGTATCAGTCAGGATGCTCTGCACAGGAGCAGAAATCCTTTTTGCAGTGCTGGAGGGGCACATCAGGGCTGGGCTGTGCCAGGCTGTGCTCCCAGTCTCAGGGACCTCAGCACAGCCAGAGCAGATCTCACCCAGCAGCAGCCTCGGCTCCTTTCTGTTGGATGAAAGCATTTCAGACACAAACCTGCTGTACCAAATGTGTGGCTGTTCCATTAGTGCCTATTTTAATCACAGAAATGGAACGCTGTGAGAAAAACCACAGCTCTGCACAGACAGGGACTGGCCCGGGCAGGCAGGCACCCGAGTGACACGGTCACAGCAAAGTGTCATTATGGCCTGCTGGGGAGCAGCACTCATTTTCCTGCCAGGAAGGGTTGTTTCTCTGCTTGCAACTGTCAGACTCATGAATCCATGGAAATGGCACAAATACGGGGGGTTATTTTCTATCTTATCAATTTTGTTTTGAAGCTTGGTGAAAAATGTGAGATCTTCATTTGAAGCTGCTGCCAGACAGAGATGTGCTGGCTGCTTGGACTTTTTTACATCCTAATGATGCTGCTTTATTTATTTTTTTCTTTTTATGCTTAGCTACCCAGCCGAGCATCATATGTTTTCTTCTGCAGGAAGATGAGCTCTCAGGAGTGTCTTCTGCTTTATGGCTTCATGCAGATTCTGCAGCTCTGGGCTGTCACTTACTGTCACTTATGCATTTGCTTTTTGAATCAGAGGGGGCTGTGGGCCTCATGCCTGGAGCATTTATTTGGGAATAACTGCTCTAGGTCAGGAGAAGTGCTGAAGGGCTGCACTGCTCTTTGGATTCACATCCTGGACTGGCAGCACCAGCACAGGGATGACATCATATGAGGTGATGTGGCTCCAGGCTTTGGCTCCAGCATCCACCCCCCCCTCCCAGCTCTCTCTTTCATCCTGGCCAGCCCCCCTCGAGGTGTGCTTTGTCTTTAAACATCTCCTTCATCTCACACAGAGAGGCAGGGAGTGAAGTGCTGCAAGGTGAGACAGCTGGGTGTTAGCAGAAGGACACAAATGCAGCAAACAAAATTTTGGCAGTGGCTTCTGTGAGGAAGCTGAGATGGATCCCTGGGTTAAAGCACCCAGATCTTCAGCTGAGCTGTCCCTCCAGATTCCCAGTGCAGCTGCTAGGCAGTGCTAGTGCACAGCTCAGCTCCTGCTAAGGTGCATGTCAGAAAATAGGTCAGATGGATTGTGCTTTCAATGTGCTCATTTTCCTACAGGCGGTTGTGCTGACGAGCACAGATGCAGATCCTTGTGCATGTCTGGAGTGGGGGGAGCCCCCACCCTGGGGAGCCAGGGCCATTGTTCTGTGGGAAAGGATGCTGATAGCATTCCTGTTTCCCCAGGTAGCATCAGTCTACTACCCCACACCCACAGCTCTCTGGGGGTTTAGTGCCAGCAAGGAGCCCCAGACCAGTGCCAGGTGTCCTGGGCACACTGAGCTGCCAGGCTGCAGCTCCTGCCGTGCTGACCTGGGTCCCCAGGGCCCCCTGAGCTTGGGGACTGATGGCAAACTGCAGAGAAACTGTGCACAGTGATTCCTGCCCCTGGTGCCTGAGCACTGAGTCCCCTGCTGCCCCTCTTCACTCCTGGAGCAGCAAACTCTTTAATGAATGTTTTTCAGAGAAAGCAGCACCTTGTGCCCTGCTCACCCCTGCCAACGACTGGGTTGGTTTCAGGGGCACTGCTGAGGAGCTCCTGTGGGAGAGGAGGGGTGGGGAAGCCTCTTTTAGGGGGGATTTCAGCAGCCAGACCCAGCCTGGGTGTTCCCAGCAGCTGGAGGTGTGAGGTGTGCGGTGCACTCTGCTTAGGGAATGTACTCAGGTTTAATATTTGGAAATTGGACTGCCATCTGTTTGGGGCAGGGAGCGCAGGGAGCTGTGCAGCAGCTCGATATTGCTGCTCAGGAGGGGGAATAACCAGCACAGGGAGATGATAAAGCCAGAGACTGAGTGTAAGATTGAAGAGGAGATAAGCAGGGTTTTCAGTTTAGTGCCATTCTCTGTGTCCTGTCACTCCAGGCCCTTGTCCCAAGTCCCTCTCCAGCTCTCCTGGAGCCCTTCAGGCCCTGGAAGGGGCTCTGAGCTCTCCCTGGAGCCTTCTCCTCTCCAGGTGAGCACCCCCAGCTCTCCCAGGCTGGCTCCAGAGCAGAGGGGCTCCAGCCCTTGGAGCATCTCCATGGCCTCCACTGGACTCTGTCCAGCAGCACCAGGTCTTTCTGATGTGGGCACCCCAGAGCTGGAAGCAGCTCCAGGTGGGAGCTCAGAAGCAGAAATCCTCACTCCTGGGCACAGGAGAGCAGGAGCACCAACGCAGCAGCTGAGCAGAGCCTGCAGCCAAAGCTCTGGATGGGCTCCTTCCCTCTCTGCACACCTGCCCTGGGATGGGAAGGGAAAATCTCACAAATCAAGGGGGTGTGTGTGCTGCAGCCCTGCATCAGCACAGCCTCGGGCTGCTGGAAATGTGTGGCATCCACATGCCCTCTGAATGGGGAGAAACAGAGAAAAGAATGATCCAAACAATTTTTATCTCATTTGCTACTCCTGTGTTTGTGAACATGTGGAATGTGTTGGAAGATTGCTTACCCAAGGTGATGACTTGGTTGGATTCTGGTGATGGTGTTTTGATTCACTGACCAATTGGATCCATGTGTGGGTGTCAGGCAGAGAGTCACAAGTTTTCTTTAGTATCTTTTAGTATTCTTTAGGATTCATTGTAATATAATATAATATACTATATAATAGTATATTATAGGTTTTATTATTCTTTAGGATTCTTTGTAATATAGTTATAGTATAATATAGTATATAATAGTATATTATAGTACACAAAATAGTAGATTATAGTATAATATGGTATAATAAAGTAACTAATTAGCCTTCTGATATCACGGAGTTCTGCACATTATTCTTCCCTGACGTTGGGGTCGCCCCGTAAATCCCATAGAAACGTCTGCAAAGAGCCCAGCAGACGGGAATTTGGGGAGACAGGGAGGAGGGGGAGGGCACTGCAGCCTGATGGAACCCCCAGCAGCACCTTGAGCCCATCAGCAGCCCCTGGCATCACCCACTGCACTGATGGGAAGTGGCACGAGAAGGAGATGCTTTATTGGGCTGGGTTATGGAAGGGGCAGGCAGCTGAAGGCTATTGTCTGAGAGGGGAAATTTATCACAGGGCACCACACAAAGCCTAAATTAGGCTACCCAGGAAAAGGGAAAAGAAAAAAACCAACCAAAAAACAACAAAAAAAAAAAAAGAAACCCCTTGGTGTGTGTGATATGTATGCAGAGCTTGTCATATCGAGTAATGCAGTGCAATAAGGCTGAACCAGGCAGTAATGGGCTGTGTGGCTGCTGCTCTGCCTTTCTCTCTCTCTCTCTCTCTCTCTGTGTTTTTGTTGTTGTTGTTACAGCAGGACCTTAATGGTGCTCTTTAAACAGATGCTTGAGGAGTCCTACTCCAGCGAGCAGTGATTAAAACAAAAATATCAAAAAAGAAGAGAGGGAAGAAAAAGAGGAGGGGAAAAAAAAATAAAGGAGGGGGGGAATGTTAAAAGCACAAGATTGGCAGAAATCATTTTTCAAAAGAAAAGAGCTTGGGGGTGGGGACAAGCTGGGAGAAGACTGTCAGGCTGTGGAAAAGTTTAATAAATTCCATGTCACTCTAAAGACCGTCATGTGCAGAGTTGCCCAAGGCCAATAAAAGCCGATAAAGCTCTGATAGGCTGGCTCTGTGCACGGGCACGCGTTATTGCTTTGATACCTTACACAAAAATAGGGGCTTTTTTGTTGTTTTTGATATGGTAAGAGGCCTTGCAGTGTGCTGTTCTTTATAAGAGATATATATATATATAAAATCCACGATAAAAACACCAAAGGATTTAAGTGTGTAGCTGTCATCAGTTACTATTTAACTGAGCGAAACATGTTAAAAGCAGCAACAATACAATATAGCAGTGAACGCATGAGAGCTCAGGCAATCTTCCTCCCACATTTAAGAGAAAGTGCTTTTTAAAACTGTAATCTTGGTTGGATTCAGGGGAGGGGAAGAAGGCAAGATGAAGAAAGCTGGAAGAAACATCTCTTGTTTTTGTTTAACTTCAGCAAGTCATTTATTTGCCTGCTGTGGCAAGCCTGGGAGTATTTGCTTGATTTTTCTCCCAGGAATGGTTTGGCTGAAGGAATGGGGTGAGGCTGAGGGGGGATTCAGGTGCCAGCCTGGGGAGCAGCAGCATCACCTGTGCTCCCACCTTTGGGTGGTCCAGCTGAGCTCTCCAGCCTTTATTTCCCCCTGTGGGAGCACAGGGATGATGCTCAGGGATGATGTTGAGGGATGATGTTGAGGCATGATGCTCAGGGATGATGTTGGCACTGCTCAGTGCATGGAACAGGGCTGCTGGAGCAGCAAATCCCTTGCTGGGAATCAAGGTGGTGTTTGAGGCAGGTTTAGGTCCTCACCTGTGATCCCTGAGCTGTGAAATTGTGATAGATGAGTAATGCAATGATTGACTCTCACAATGAACATACAAATATCATGTCGATAGGTTAATAAAAGTTTTATAGATTTATAGTTATGCTGTACCCCCTCATGTGATTATCAAGGGACAGCTGGGGTTGGGACATCTGGGAGGGTCAGATTGTCACTGTGGAACACCTGAGCTCCAGTCAGGGTTTGAGGAAGAGATCTCCACACTGGACAGTGAAGAAGGGGTTGGTGGACAGAACTTTGGGAGGGGTTAAAGGGTTAAAAAGGAAAAAATCTCCATTTTAAGGGGGCTGAGCACATGGCGGGGAAAATCTTTGGCTCCCAGCACCATAACCTTTTTTAAATTCAGTCTTCTGTTACATTTTTGCTAAGGTTTAATAAACCTTCCTAAACTATGAAAAGTGAGTAGCTATTTCTCACAAAATGACCTGGGAATCAGCACTAAAAATGGGGTGAAGGTGCCCTGCTCCTGGCCAGTGGTGCAGCACCCAGCTCCTGCCCAGGGCTGGCCCAGTCTCCTCAGTGTCCCTGTGAAAAGGACGAGTGTGCCAGGATAAAGGATCTGGAGAGGGCAGGGAAATGATCCAGATGGGCAGTGTGGGGCTGTGATGGTACCCCAGGGTTTCTGTGTCAGTTTTCCAAGCCCTTTTCCTTTCCCTGGAGAAACTGGATGGCAGAGCTGGATCCCCACAGTGCAGCACCACCACTTCTCTATTTATTACCAATTTCTTCTCTATTTATTACACTTTTTTTTCTCTATTTATAACACATTTTTTCCTCTATTTATAACACATTTTATTCCCCTTTGCTCCTATTTGTTGTGCTGGTACCCAGAGGGTAAATGGATCACGATTCAAACACTCCCAGTGCCAAACTGGTTGACATTTGGGGTTTAATAGTTGCCTCTCTAAGGAATTGGAAATCACAACCACGAGTTTGGAATGAATGCAGGAGCCTGCACAGAGCTGGGAGTGCCTGGACAGGGCAGCAGCTCCCCCCAAGCCCTGCTCTGAATTTCCACAGAACTTTTCCACACATTTATCTCCTGGGCAAGCTGAAGTTTTGCAGGTTTGGGTGTCTCTACAAAGCTGAATAGTTGGAATATTTGGGCAAGGGCAGATTAGTTGGCTGCAGCAGGCAAGGCAGTGTAATAAACCCTTTTTTTTTCCTATTGTTATATGAGAAGTACTTGCAGGGTGTCATTTCCAAAGATGAAATTTGGCCTGGGAAGAGCTGCTGTTGAGAAGTGCTTCTCCTTGTTCTGCAAGAAATTGGATTTGATTCGTCTGAGTTATGAACCTTTGATAATCATAAGCTTACCATAGCCAATACATTTTTCTCCTAAACTCCCAGCTGTTTTCTATAATTTTCTCCCTCATCCAGACACACATTTCACAGGGAAAAACACAGTTCCAGAAAAATCCTCCTCTTCCCTCAGTGCCATAGTAGGCAGGAAGGTGCTCACTCACAGGCTTTTTTGTATTTGCCTGACACACAAATACAGGCTCACTAAATGAGGGGGTTTGCCTATTTTCCCCCTCTGGAAAGTACTGATCTTCCTCCTGAAGGATCTTCAGAGCAAAAAGTTACAGAGCTTGAAATTTAATTCCAGCAATTTGGAAAGTCCAAGTTGAATCTCCTGTTCTGGGGAATTCTGGGTGAGTCATTTAACCTCTTGGCCTTTCCCTGGCTGAACAGAGTCAGGACTTTGCCTTTTTTTTTTTTTTTTTCTTTTCCCCCCACAACTCCCTGGTTTTGCCCATTAAAATACAAAACCTTTTGTGTCTGGAAGATGCAGTCCTGGATCTCTCTCTTATATTGTATTTGCACCATCTGTCTGTGGAAGGACAAGCCATGGGCACTCCAGCAGTATTTTACAGAGGGAGAAAATGTGCCTTTATCCAACATGTTGCTTCTGGTGAGATAAACAGGAATAATTCCTGTTTGCATAAGGCTTTGCCTCATCTCTCCTCTGGCTTTCTTCAGAAGGCCAGAGCTCAGCTCAGTGCCAGGAGATGTGCTTACACAGATACCTGCAGAAGGGAGAGGTAAAGAAAAGGATCTGGAAATGTTTAATGTTGTCCAATATCAGCAGAGTTCACTCTGTTCATCATAATCCCATTTTCTGCCTCAGACGTGTCATTACTGCCCACCGGATTTGGGGAGATAGCAGCAGGAAATGAGCTGGAAAAACATCAGACACTTTGGGTCTTTTTTTAAAAAGTCATTAACACCTCTAATATATTTAATGAACTGCCAGCAGCCCTCGGAGTGGAGAAGGATAAATTCTCTGCGGGTGAGACAGTGAAGCTCTGCAGAAAGGCAGGAGGAGAGTGCTGGGTTTATTTGGGCTGGAGGACAAGGTATATTTGGGCTGAGGGCAAGCCCTGTCCAAATGGCAAAGAGAAGAAGGGAGATGAAAAAGGAAGGAGGGTGTGGTTCCTTCTCAGGAAAACAGAGATGTGCAAGTGGCTCCCACCTGTGCTGCCCTGGATCTGCAATACTGCAGTGATGGCAGAGGGGTGGTGCCATGAAGGTGCCAGGGCTGTCACCATGCCCTGGTGTGGCTGTTTGTACCTGTGAGAGGGGCACATCACCCCCTGTTTGAGAGAGGAACACCATCCCCTGTTTGTACCTCTGAGAGGGGCATATCAGCCCCTGTTTGAGAGAGGAACACCATCCCCTGGTTGTACCTCTGAGAGGGGCACACCATCCCCTGTTTGAGAGAGGAACACCATCCCCTGGTTGTACCTCTGAGAGAGGCACATCAGCCCCTGTTTGTAACTTTGAGAGGGGCACACCATCCCCTGTTTGACCTCTGAAAGAGACACACCATCCCCTGATTGTACCTCTGAGAGGGGCACACTATCCCCTGTTTGTATCTTTGAGAGAGTAACATCCTCACCTGTTTGGACCTTTGAGAGAAGAACACCATCCCCTGGCTGACCTCTGAGAGAGGAACACCCTCACCTGTTTGTACCTGTGAGAGGGGCACACCATCCCCTGTCTGAGAGAGGAACACCATCCCCTGTTTGAGCTCTGAGAGAACATCCTCACCTGTTTGCAGCTCTTAGGGAGGAACACCCTCACCTGTTTGTAACTTTGAGAGGGGCACACTATCACCTGTTTGAGAGAGGAACATCCTCACCTGTTTGTACCCCTGAGAGGGGCACAACAATCCCGTTTGCACTTGTGAGAGAGGCACACCCTCACCCGTTTGCACCTCTGAGAGAGGGACATTCTCACCTGTTTGAGAGAGGCACACCATCCCCTGATTGAGAGGAACACCATCCCCTGATTGTACCTCTGAGAGGGGCACACCCTCACCTGCCCATGGCTCACAGCAGGCAGGCTCGGCTGAGCCCAGCCCAGATTGCTGTTCCCAGTTCCAGACCAGAAAAGGGAGGCGAAGCCAAGGTGTTATCGAGGCTGAGCTGAATTCCTCACTGCCCACAGTGCTCCAAGGTGGCAGCTGTAAAACTCAACCCCTGTAACCACTGCTAGGCTGGGCAGTGCATCCCAGGGGAGCCCCTGCTGCAGATTCAGCCTGGCCAAACTCCAGCACTTGTGTTTGGCACCACCAGCCATGAGCTGTGCCCCAGAGCCCTGGGAAGTGCCCTCTCCTGCTGCCCTCAGCATTCCCTGACTGTGATAAAGCCCTGCAGATCTTGTCCTTCCTGTGTACCAGCAGTGCTGCCTGCACACCTATGAGCCGGTCTAATTTGCAGCACATCTCTCAGGTGAGGAGAGGAATTTGTCCTTCTGACAGGCAGAGAGGGGCCAAGTGCCTTGTCCAAAGCATGGAGTGAGCCTGTGAATTAGCAGGGACTCACCCCAGCCCTGAGCTGGTGCCCGAGCTCCTGGCACACACACCTTGCCTGCTGGCAGCTGCTGGAGCGTGAGGGGAGAGCAGAGCAATTTGTTTTGCAGGTTGCTTATTGATAAGGACAGGCTCTTTTTGGGTTTTGCAGCTCTTTATAATTTAAAATTTCCTGGCTGTCATGTCCTCCATCCCCAGGGCTCCCAGAGGCAGAGGGGGAAGCTGGGATGAGGCTGGCACAGGCTGTGAGGGGCAGTGCTGGGGGCTGCCCAGGGGCTCTGCTGCACAGCCCTGCTGGCACTGAGTGCTGGCTCCAGGCAGGAGCCCTGGGCTCCCTTCCAGGCCCAGGAGAGCTTACAGGATTTAGCAGGCATTAGCTACAGTGCCACTTCCCTGCTCTCCTGACCCTTTCCACATTGACCCTGCCAGCCTGGTACAAATCTGTCACCTCCACAGTTTGTCCCAGTTATTGCATTTCCTGTCCCATCCCAGCTTTTGGGGGCACCTCAGCCTGGATCCTCCATCCCTGACCTCTGTCCCCTTCTCCCTTTCCCCACACACTCTGCCAGGCTCATTTCTCCTTCCCTGGCTCTTTCCCATCTCCTTTTCTGCACCAGGGCAGTCTCCAGGGCACAGCCCTGCCTCCCTCCTCACCTTTGTGCAGCTCCTCATCAGCACAGAGAAAAGTACCTGGCAAAGGTAAGGGGTAGGAACCCTGGTCACTGAGAATTTCAGACTTTCTGTGCTGACAGGTGCTGACCCCCAAGAGAACACTGCATTGACCTGAGGTTGTGGAGAAGCTTCCAAAATGGAATGATAGAAATGGGATTGTGGGTGTGGAGTTTGGATAGAAATGTGTGATATCACAGGGTGGAAAACTTACAGTTTAAGGGTTTAGAATATGGCAATATATATAAAGCAAGGTGGAGGTTTTAGGGCAGAGGCTGGTCCTTCTCCTTCTCCTTCTCCTTCTCCTTCTCCTTCTCCTTCTCCTTCTCCTTCTCCTTCTCCTTCTCCTTCTCCTTCCCCTTCTCCCCCATGGGTTTGGGTGGTTTTGTGTAATTGGATGAAAAAGTCCACATTGCAGGCCACAGGTGGTTGGTTATTGGGTTAAAAGTAAAAATAATTGAGGTGTCATTTCTTAACTGGACATTTTATCCTTAAAAGGCCTTGTAGAGAGATAGATGGGGCTCCATTTTTAGTTTGTTAGAGTGAAGTGCTGTAGAATTCAGGATTTGTGAGACCGTGACATAGATGAGAACTAATAAACATCTGAGTCCAAACCAAATATCCTCTCGTGCATTTAATCCCAACCCTGGCAAAAAGAAGTTAAGATTTGACAGTAAGGCCTCAGCCACCATGTTCTGAATTTCAAGTTCCTCCTCCAAAGCACACAAAATTGTCCATAAATTTCCTGTCAACACAATTGTCCTGTCCTCCCCACAGAACCAGCTGGAGATGGTGCTGGGACAGCTGGAGAAGCACCCACTTGCGGCAGAAAGTTTCAACCCAAACAATTAAATCCCTGAAAGAATTTCCAAAAGCGCCTAAGCAGGTTACATGCCTAATTCTCAGAGCCCAATGGGACTTGGACATCTAATCTTCTTAGCTGCTTTTGAAAATCTTTGCCAGGTGCCTGTTTGCATGTTTAGGTGCCCTAAAACCTTTGTGAGTCTGAGCTGTGGAGTGTGGTCAGTTTGGGTCAGAGCAGAATCGCAGCAAATCCCATCTGGAGACAGTTATTTGGGATAAATCTGAGCTGGGCAAGCAGCAGGGTCCCCAGCCCTGCTGAGGGACACCATATGTCCTTGGTCATTTTGCTTTATTCTGCTTTTGGCAGATTTATCATGGGTAAGGCAGAAAGGCAGAGCCTTCCCTGTGGGCCCTGCCCAGAGAGCCTCAGCTCTGTCAGGTACCACAGAAAGAGACTCTGCTGTCAAAATTCTCCCTGTGCTGTGGGGTTTTTGGGCAGATCTAGCCCAAAATGACCTGTGCTGTGTGCGACTGGAGCTCCAGCAGGAGCAAAGGCAAAACCTCCAAGCAGGAACATGGCCTGCCTGGAACTGGGGGCAGAGCAGCTCTTGGTGGAACAGCTTCTGTGCTTGCAGTGCTGCTGAAAACCAGAAACTGCCTGTGCAAAGCCTGAGCTCCTGGCTGGAAGGAGAAACAGATTTTTTTGGGAGCTTTGGAAAATGAGGCCACAGGTTTTGAGTGTGAAACACAGACCTGTATGAAAATCTTGGCTGTAGGACAGCAAGGACAGCCCTGATCTGTGAGAACAGAGGGAGCTGACAGTGTGAGAAGAAGGACTCAGAAGTCCTTGGAAGCTCAGGAGATCAGCAGCAGTGCCCAGCATCCCAGGGCATGCCCACACTGCCACATCCACCAATCCCAAACCTCTCCACACCAGGACTCTGACCCCCCTCCTTAATCCAACCCTACCCCACCCCCAAAAAGTGACCCCATTTTCTGGGAAATTATTTCCAGTGCAGTAATTGCAGGCTGGAAATTAGACCCCAGCCTTCAAAGAGCAGGCTCTGAAGTGCACATTAGCTCTCTGCCAGGATGAGCCATCCTACCAGTCCCTGCTCGTCTCCTGCCTGAAATTATGTTTGACTACAGGGCATGAAATGTTATTCATCCTTCCCCATCTCCCTCCCATCCGTTTCTATTCAGATTCAGCACCGAGTGGTAGCAGCAGCAGGTATATGAAAAGGATTTTCAGGTGTTCATGTGTCTTTTCTTTCTTTTTTTCCCCCAGTTCCCCTTTCATACATGAGAAAGCAGCATGAAAGGCAAAGCAAATGAGAATGGGGAAGAAAGCGCTGGATTTAAAGCAATCTGTGAGCACGGGGTGTTTATTATCTGCAAAGATGGGGCTGTGGTGTGCAGGGTGAGCGGCAGTGTGGCCCCAAGAGCCACCTCTCTGCTGGCCATGGCCAGGGCTGGCGTGGAAAGGGTGGTGCTGAGGCAGCTGATGGGCACGAGGTTAATTCTCATTTCACTCCCTGGCAGGAGCAATTTCACGGATCTCGTCATCTGTGGACAGTTGCAGAAAGGGGAGATCAGAAATGACAAATATCTACATTACCTTCAGAGATTAAAATGCCACCAAATGGTCTTTTAATATGAAACTGCTGGTGGTGCTGAGATTTGGTTGGTATAAGGGACCATTGTCAGTTTGGGATTTATTTTATTTTATTTTATTTATTTTTTATTTTATTTAAAATTTTTAAAGAACAAAACACACTCACACTTGTGTTTTTTTCACACAAGAGAAAAACATTTCAACATTGCAGAGGCTGCTGGAATTTGGAGGTTACTGTGAAAAGCAGAGTGGATATCCAGGCTGGACATCTCCCATCTGCATGGATAATTGATAATCATATATTTTTCTCACCAGTCAAAACCAGAGTTGGTTTTAAATACATAGAACTGGCTCTTGTCGTTTTCTTCTCAGTGTTATCTCATTAGGATCAATACTTTTCTTTGCTTTTCTATAAGCCTGGGAAAATCAGGGGGATGGATTTCCTGTAACAGGATAAAATCCTTGCAAAGGACTTTGGAGAGGCGAGATAAGAAATTAACATTAAGAAACGTGATCACTATCGTGTGCAGAGGTTTGCTGCTGAACCCCACCTGAAGCTTGTTTCCCAGCACATTTACATTTCCAACAAGCTGCAGCTCTTGCTGATTTGAAGCTGCGGGGTGTAAAAGCCCCACGGGGCTCTGCTTGGCTGAGGATTGAAATCTGCTGTGATGCTGACCTTGAGGCTCCAACGGGACACGGGGACAAGGCCAGGAGGGTGTAGGGGACGTGCAGATGTTGTGTGCTTGTCATCCTCCTCAGGGCAAATTAAAGTGGAGCTGTGCAAGGTTTTATTTTGTTTTTCCTGCTGGGAGCAGCAGTGGAGGTCTCTGATGGTGGAGCCATCCCTGTCCTGGGTGACCAGAGGATGCTTTGGGTTATTTTCCCTGGTGTTATTTCTCTCCTGCTCCTCTGTAGCTGCCACCAGGTCTCTTCTTGTGCTGTGGGAGGAGAGAAAAAGGGAGTGGAGGAAGCAGTGTGGGGTCTGGGTGAGGTGCTCAGGGGAGGAAGGTGAGGAAGAGGTGGCTGCATCCCCTCACTGTCCTGCCCAGCTCTGCTCTTCAGGCTCTGTCCCAGCTCTGGAATGAGCTCCTGTTCTCTGCTGGAGGCTGGAACAAGCCATAAATCA
Source organism: Ammospiza nelsoni (assembly GCF_027579445.1). Classification (NCBI taxonomy): domain Eukaryota; kingdom Metazoa; phylum Chordata; class Aves; order Passeriformes; family Passerellidae; genus Ammospiza; species Ammospiza nelsoni. Next base: position 6,774,847 of record NC_080651.1, read on the forward strand.
AAAGTTTCTTGTGCATTGCTGGTGTCCTCAGCCCGGGAGGGGGTGGCAGAGATGGATCTGCTGCAATTGGAATGTGGGGGACAGCGTGGGCATGGCTGGGGCAGCACAAAGCTCTGGCTCTGTCCCCTCTGCCAGATCTGCAGCTTGGGAAGCATGAAAAACAACTTGGATCACATCTCTGGAGGTGTGGCAAGGAAAATTCAAGGCATTTAAAGAGAAGGGACAGGATGACTCTCCAGGTATTTAAGGAGAATCCTTCTTGTTGGGCTTAGAGAGGATGGAAAATGAAATGGGAGGGTGGTGGAAGCTGCTGATGGGGGTGGGACCTGACAGCTCAGCAGCAAATAAGACATGACAGAAAGGGGGGAGATAATTTAACAGGCTTGGCCTGGTATTGTCCTTCATAGTCATGTCTTGATTTTCTCTTGCTTTAGGTTTGTCAGATCTGATTTTGCAGAGGATGAGGGGGGGACTGGTGTGCCCCATATGTGCTGAGTAGAGGTGCTGCACAGCTGCCTGTTGCTCCTCCAAGCCACAAGCATGCAAGGAACATTTGGTTTTAAATGCCTGGGAGTATTTTCATGTCGTTAAAATGACCTCTTCTTCACCATGTGCCTTCTTGAGAGCTGCTGTGCTATTTTTGCTCCAAATTTCAAAACAAATCCCACCCCCTAAGGCAGAAACCAAGAGCAGGAACTGTCAGCTTTGCTGAACTAACCAAAAACTGAGATTCTCAGCAAAAACCTTTGACTTCTGGTGTTCACCTCAAAGCAACAGGCTGCAAACCCCACAGCTTTACCCTGCTGCTGAGGCTTGGCAGCTCCCCCAGTGCAGGAGGTGTTTGTGGTGGAGCAAGGGATGTGATGAGCTCCCCTTCAGGGCAGTAAATCTCCTGGTTCCTGGGCTCACCCTCGCTGATTTTGCCTGCTGTGACACTTTGTGGGAATGGGCTGTGAGGACAAGCCACAGCCCCTGGGCACTGCTGGCAGAGCCCCAAGGGCTGGCAGAGCCAGCTCAGCTCCAGGAGCACACAGGATCCTGCTCCCAGCCCTGCCCAGTTGTCCTGGTTTAGGGCAAATTTGGCAGAAAACCTCCAAAGGGGGCCCTGTCAGAACCCAGGACATCCCTCTGGCTGTCCTGAGCAGCCAAGACCCCTGCCAGGGGGCTCAGAGACCCTGGCACAGAGCCCAAAATGCCTGTGGGTTTGATTATGACCTGTGGAGCAAGTTACCAACCTTAGATGAAGATCTGCAAGCCATGACAAATTTAGTAGAATGATAGTGAATTTATCACAAGGTGAAAAAGTAGATTTTGGGGTTTTTAGAATGGGGATTCAGGGGGGTAAGATGGAGGGATCTGGGTGTGTCCAGCCTTTGTCCTTCTTCTTGGCCTCCATCTTCTGCTGTGATGGTGGCACTTGTGGATTGGTTTGGAGTAGAAGCTCACTGTCTAACATAGGTGAGAGGTATTGAAAGTAATTGTAAACATTGTATATGTAGTTTTTAGTATAAAGACATAACACTGCCCTGGGGGCAGGCAGAGTGCCTGGAACTGTCCTGCTGGATGGACCTCAGCGGGACAGGAGAAAGAATTTTATAGATAAGATGCAATAAACAACCTTGAGACCAAGAAATGAAGAGCCCTGACTCCTTCTTCAAGCACCAGGCTGGGAAAAGAGACTTTTGAACTTTTCTTGGGGTCACTCTGAGCAGCTAGAGATCCCAATAGGGCCCCTCCAGACAGCAAACCCACACAGCCCCTTACTGCAACCGGTTCAGGAAGGATTCCTGAGAGAGAAGTGGAAAGAACCTGGTTATTTAACAGGCACAGCACCCCCCGGCACACAAAATGGACAATACTGGGTGGCAACACTCTTTCATCACTCTGGAAAAGACAACAAATTCAGAAAGTCTCTCCTGTGGGTGCTCGCTCTGTTATCAATCCCTCCGGTGCTGGGAAAGGCTGCGGCCCAGAGTAGGCCCTGCTAGGCCACAAAGTGCAAACTCTGTGTTCCCAGGTCCCAGTCTGGAGCAGGTTCAAACAGTTCCAAGAAAGAGAAAGAAAAACAATCCAGGAAAAATTGGACTGCTTAGCTAAACTAACTAATGAGCTGAAGCAAAAAGCAAGAGCAAAGCAAAAAGCAAAAGCCGCACCATGAACTGCCCCATCTCTGTGTCCTGCCAGCTGTGAGGGAGCAGGCTGATAGCAAAAGAAAACTTTGCTCTTCAGAGCCAGTCTTGAAGGCACAGAACATAATATCCAGCATAAATAGAACACATGAATGGGGATACAAGCATCCCAACATCACCCTAGGACACCAGTGCAGGTGGGTGCTGAGCCAACCTTGGACCTCCCAGGCCCTGGTGAGTGAAGGATGGTGCCCAAGGATGGTGCAGACAGCCCCAGGGTCACCACAGGCTGGGTGCCCTCTTCCAGCTCCACATAATTATAATAATAATAATTGATAGTTGAGTGCCCTTCTTCTAGCTTCACAAATAACAATAATCATCATCATAGTGCTTTTAATTTTTAACCAAGTGGCCACATGAAATAACTTCTTAAGCCCTTTGCCCGTGGCAAATGCCTTAGAAGGGCATAAAAGACAAGCTCTAATTTTCCTCCCTGGCCTTTTTTATGGCTGTGGCCTGGCACAGCTCCTAGGGCACAGGTTCTGGCAGCTCTGGAGGCTGGTCTTTCCCTGGAGGGCAGGCAGGATGTGCCTACATCCCCTGCAAAGCCAAAGGCAGGGAGCTGTGGCAGCCAGGAGCTCTCAGCAAAGGGCTGCTGCTGGGAGAGGCTCTAATTGCCATTCCCCTGCAGATATTTGCTTTGGTCTCCTCAGGCCAGGCTCTCCTGGGCTCCTGCTGGGCTGTGATGCCCAGGGCACACACCAAGGGCTGGGCACGGCCCTGCAGCAGATCTGAGGGGGTACACATGGATCTGCAGCAATTTAAAAACCATTCCTCACATCCTCACACCCCAGCCCCCAGGAGTGAGGCAGATGGGGATTAGAAGGCTTTGCCACCAAAAGAAAAAAAATCCCAAGGCATGTCCTGGTGGTGAATTTAGTGACCACAGGGGTTGGTAATTACAGGGAGACGATGAATCTTGGGTCATGATGATGCCTCAGGTTTTGGCTTTTATGTTTTTCAGATTCTGTGCTGCTTTAGTGTGTGGGTCTGGGTTCATATGAGGGGATGGTGAGCTCTGTGCACAGAGCAGGGAGACAAAACAATTCCTGCTCCAGTTGGGCACCAAGGACAAATGATCCAAATCTCAGCCCAAGAGCACAAACAGCGTTGGACTGAAGAGAGAAAAGCAAGAAGGATGGGACTGCATGGGCTAAAGCTGGAATTGCACAATGAACTGCAAGATGCAAATGGAGCAGAACTGATCACAGTGAGAGACCCTGTGCCCGCTTGTGCATTTTGGGACCATTTTGGTTCATCTTGGGTGCAGCCCTGGCTGGGCTCTTGTGCTGCCTAAGGTGGATCCATGGAGGAGATCCTTTTAATAAATCCTTGCTTTATTCCAGTCTCTGCTTTAGCTCAGCCTTCACACCCTGCAGTGCTGGAGCTCCGTTTGCTCTGCCCTGCTGGGTGCTCAGGGTGACACTGCAGGTGACACAGCCCAGGCCACAGCTCACTGCAGCACCAGGGGGTCCTGGGGGTGATGTCACACCCCTGATGAGCTCTCCTGGGAGTTGGCACTGGGGGATAACCCAGTGGCTGTGTCTGAGTGTCTCTGCTGAGCTCTGGGTGTGTCAGTCCAGCCTGCCCCTCCCTCCTGCAGAAACTGTGGAAAAATGGAAAAATGCCTCTCCGTCCTTGGGTAAATGCCCCCTCACCTTTCCCAGGCTGGGGAGGGGGCTGCCCCTCCACCCAGGTCTGAGCTGCCCTGTTGGGGGGCACAGGGTGAGGGCCTGGAGGAGCCTCTGCCCAAATGCAGGGTGCCAGTGCTGTGCACAAAGGTCCTGACTGGGAAACCTGCACAGCCTGAGCCTGATATGAACTCCTCTTTGATAGGGACTCCTCTCTGCAGGAGTTACACAATGCTCTGTGAGTGTTTAGCACTGCAGAGCCATCACCAGAGCTGGAAAAAGGGCAGCAGGACCCCCAAGCCATGCCTAGGCAGGGTCAAACCCCATTTGCTGGCCCTGGATCTGCACTAAACCCTGTGCACACAATGCAGGGATGAGCTGCTGAGGCTCAGACCTTCTTCCTCATGGAAAACCAGGGAAAAAGGTGCCCAGGACAGAGATGGACATCACCAGCCCACCCTGCCATGCTGCCTTCCCCTGTGGCAGCCCCAGTGCCACTCAGTTTATTCAGCAGCCTGGTAAATTTTAATTGTCCCTATCCCTCTGATGCCCACTTCAATAGGCTGGGTAGGCTGCCCCAGGATGCAGCACATGAGGAAGGTGAGATGATCCTTTCTTAAAAGCATATTGCCCAGTGATTTTTTTTTTTCACAAGGCTTTGAACAGTTTTTGCTGATTCTTTTATTTTTAATTGGTTCCCCTTGGAAAACTCGTGCTGGAATCTGTGTCCTTTCATCATTCTGTGCCTCCGTGGATGCCAGCAGCATGCACAGGGCACACGAGGGGCTGGGGTCGCCTCAGACATCCTGTCCATAAACTAGGTCAGTGCTAACAAAGGGATTTTAGCTGGTGCTGCCATCCCAGTGTGAAGCCATGGGGGTGGTGATGGGGAGGTTTGATTTGGAGAGCCCCATGGAAAGGTTTTCCTTGCCCTGAGCACTGTCCTTCACCTCTGGGGCAGAGGGTGTGGGGTCATGGGGTCTGCAGCCATTCCCTGGGGCCAAACCTCACCTGGAATGACTGTGTGGGACCAAACCCCACCTGGAATTGTTCTGTGGGACCAAACCCCACCTGGAATGGTTCTGTGGGACCAAACCCCACCTGGAATGACTCTGCGAGACCAAATCCCATCTCAAATGACTGTGTGGGACCAAACACCAACTTGAAATATCTGTGTGGGAGCAAACCCCACCTGGAATGACACTGTGGAACCAAACCCCACCTGGAATGACACTGTGGAACCAAACCCCACCTGGAATGACTTGTGGGACCAAATCCTATCTCAAATGACTGTGTGGGAGCAAACCCCACCTGGAATGACACTGTGGAACCAAACCCCACCTGGAATGATTCTGTGGGACTAAACTCCACCTGGAATGACTCTTTGGGGTCAAACCCCACCTGGAATGACTTTGTGGGACCAAACCCCACCTGAGAAATGACTCTTTGGGGTCAAACCCCAACCTGAAATGACTCTGTGGGACCAAACCCCACCTGGAATGACAGTGTGGGTACCTGCTGTGTGGTGGGGAAGGGGAAAGGCAGAACTGCCAGCCTGCTGCTGGGGTTAGATGGGGCTGGAGCTGGGACAGCAGCACCTGGCACCCACCACCCCTGTCAGGACCCTCCAGGCCAGGGAAAGCCCTTGAGCAGCATTTTGGGGTGGTGTCACTGGGTCTCATTACTCCTGGGCTCCACACTGGCTCCTTTGGGATGTCCCCTACCTGCACCATCCTCTCAGCCAAGGGTGAGAGCTGACCACTGCCACAGCAACCCCAGTCTGGCACCCACCAACCTCAGTCATGGACTCAGGGCCACCGTTTATGGGTTCCTGTCCCCTGCCAGGCAGGGGGGTCACCCATGAGAGCAGCTGGAGTCTGGCACAGAAGGAGGGAGAGAGGAAAACTACAAGGAGGTAGAAAATTTCTTTTAATTTTTAGAAAACAATGATATGCAGAGTGCCTGATTTCCTTCATTGTGGTGGGGTTAGCACAGTGTGGATGTGTGTGGCTCAGCAGTGATAGCTCCATTACCTGAGCAGGTGCAATGAGGCACCAGCCACACACCAGCACTGCCCCTTTTGCCTTTCCATGAGCTGAGAGCCCATCTGGGCAGTGCTTCCCCACCCCTTCCCCTCCCTGCTTCCCCTTTGCTTTCTTCCTCCTGAGTCCTCCTCTTGTTTAACCTCCCACCCTTTGAGCTTCACCTTTCTCAGGCCAAAGGGGTCAGTGCAGCCTTGTCCTGGGGAGCACAGCCGTAAGGGACAGATGTGAAGGAGGGTTTTGGAATAGAATCTTAGAAATCCCAGAATTGTTTGAGTTGGAAAGGACTTAAACATCTTGTTCCATCCCTCTGCCATGGGCAGGGACTCCTTCCACCAGAGCAGAGGGTTCAGGGCCACCTCCAACCTGGCCTTGAGCACTTTCAGGGAGGGGGCAGCCACAGCTTCTCTGGACAGTCTGTGCCTTAATAAATGCAATAAAATATTGCTGCCAGTCAGGAGTGGGCCAGTGGAGAGAACTGGGCAGGGCTGCCCATGCACAGGAGCAGAGCTGGGGTCCCACACCCTGCCCAGCTCCAGAGAGGAGGCTGATGTGAGGCTGTGCCAGGGCAGGGGTGGTTCACCTCATTCTGGCAGCTCAGCAGTGCCATGGGATGGGCTGGGCACACAGACCTTCACCCTGACCTCTGCTTGGGCACCAGCATTGTCACCACCCTTGAAAACAGTTTTATGCCCCTCATTCATTCCTCCAAATAATTTGGTTTGTGGCTTTTTAGAGACCGTTTAGGAAGCTGTAGATGTTTTCCAGCACAGGGCAGGGGAAGTTTTGGTGGGTCACAGCAGTGCCAGCTCCATCAGGGATGCTGCTCAGAGCTCAGGAATTCAACTGGGCTCAAACCCAGGGGGCTCAGTGCCAGCTGCTGTGCCCAGGGACAGGTCTGGAGAGGCAGCACCAGGGAGCAGAGCACCCCCTGCCCCTCTCAGCAGGGCTGGGAAGCAGGAACCCAGCGAGGGAAGGTTCTGCCCTGCAGGCATCACCCCAGCTGAGACAGAGGGGGTGACTGTGCTGCTCTGGATGGCAGCTGGCAGCCTGGAGTGGAGGGAAGAGCATTTTAAAACCCAGCAGGAAACCAGAAATCCTCTGCACAGCAAAGTGCCTCCCTTCCACCCTCACTCCCCTGGTTGTGCTTCCCTCCCTAGTTCAAGACAAAGGGGATGGTGACACTTAGGTGTCACTTGTCACATTTTTCAGCTGCTGTGGTCACCAGTGCCTCTCTTTGCTCGGGAGATGTTGGGTGTCCCAGCAGCAGCCCTGGAGCTGGCTGGGGATGAAGCCTGGAGCCCCAAATACCTCCAGCCCCTCCACCTCCCCCAGGTAGGCTGCCTGCCTCCATTCTTCCTGCTGCCACAGACCTGCCTTTTACGAGTCTTTAAAGATAATGAAAGGACTTACAAAGCTTAATATGAGTCAAAGTGTTTTCAAGAAATGTCAGCTGCCACATGTCTTTATTTAAATAGGGAAAGGGGGGTTTTATTCCATCTGTAAAGCACAAAACCACACTGCTGCGTTAATTCATGAAAATGCCATGGAATGTGGCGGGGAGAAGTACAAAGGGAAAAATGACCAGGTCAGCTCCACTGCCAAGGATGAGTGAAGTGCTGAAAGGCTGAACAGAAAACGTGGTGTTTGAAGAGATTTGGTGCCTGATTTAAGGCCGTCCTTCCCTCTGTAGTTCCTGTGCTATTGTATCACACACGATGGGCAGAGGCTGTGCTCCAGCAGGCACTTTTGTACCTTCAGCAGCAAAGAAATATGCAAAAAAGGATTTCTTTTTCTTTTTTGGGGGGTGAATGACATTTTCCTTTAATAGCCTTTATCTCCTGTCCTTGTGCAACAAATCTTCTCGTGCCCAGCTCAGAACTCTGCAGCCTCTGGGTGTTTCCCAGCACAGACCCCAGACCACAAGGCTCCCTCAGCTTTGCCTGCATGTGGAAAAGGGCCTTGCATCTCCCTCCAGGGAGACTGGATGTTCCTCAGAGTAAGAAAACCCCTTCTCTGTGGCAGGAAGGACTCCCACTCCCCACCAGATGTGTGCTCCATTGCTGGGAGCTGGCATCCAGAATCTGGCATCCAAGAGCTGGCATCCAGGGGCTGGGAGCATGAACTGGGATCCAGAATCTGGGAACAGGAGCTGAGCATGAGCTGGGAGCAGAGCTGGGATCCAGAAGCTGGGAGCAAAAGCTGGGAGAAGGAGATGGGAGCAGGATCTGGGATCAAGAGCTGAGCAGGAACTGAGATCCAGGAGCTGGGAGCAGGGGCTGGGATCTAGGATTTGGGAGCAGGAACTGGGATCCAGGAGCTGGGATCCAGGAGCTGGGAGCAGGATCTGAGTTCAGGAGCTGAGCAGGATTTGAGAGCAGGAGCTGAGTAGGGGCTGGGATCCAGGATTTGGGAGCAGGAGCTGGGATCAGGAGCTGAGCAGGATTTGGGGGCAGGAGCTGGGAGCAGGAGCCTGCAGGCCAGTGGCTGTTTGCACAGTGAGATTCTATTAGCTGAGTTACTGCTGTAATTTCCTAATGGGACAGGGAGCAGGCAGGAAATGATAGAAGTGTGTAATTAAACCGAGCCTATCTGAGGATCTTCCATTACACCATGGTAATTTCTGGGTCTCAGCATCCTTCTCTCCCTTTTTTAGAAGTGGGAAAGGAGGGAGGTGTGAGCGTGGAGCTTTTCCCTTGAAGCTGTAGGTAGTGCACCTTTATGGTCATAAATCCCTGCTTATTTATGATCCAGGGAAGTTAACCTTCCAAATCAGATTACACAGATAATTCTGTGCCTTGCCTTTGCCTGGCTGGCAGGAAGAAGAGCTGCCAGGGAAGAGGCACTTATTGCAGCAGTGGAATCTGTTGTGTAGGGGAATTTAGCAACATCTTTCTGAATAAATGGAGAGCTCTCCTTTGGGACTCACTGTTTTTTATTGCAGGAGCTATTAAAACACTATGAGAGCAGCAGGGATCAGGGCAGCAGGTTTGGTCTATTTGCACAGGGTAGTTAACCTGGTTATTTAGAGTCCAGCTGTAGGTGTTCCTCCATATTCCTGAGCTGCAAAGAGTAAAAAGCCACAGCAGTTTGCAAATTCTCCTTCCACACTCCACTTCCAGGACTTGCTGTTCTCAGGGACCTGCTCCTCACACTCAGGGCAGGTCTGCCAGTGCCTGGTGTGATCAAACACTGCCAGACCCAGCAAAACATCACAGCACAGATGCAAGATTCCCACTGCAACAGGCAGGAGCCAGCATTTTAAAGACAAAGCCTGGCAGCCCAGGTTTTGCCCCAGGAAAAGCCCCACTGGAAGATGCCAGGACAATAGGTGCTGTGCACAGAGCAGAGATGGCTCCTTCAGGAGAAGGAAAAATCTGGGCACAAACCTTCAGGTGGTTGATGTCTGGCACCTGCAATGCAAAACTCCTCTTCACTGGGTCTGGTTTTTGGCAAAGCAGCCCCTTTGCTGTGAGGTGAGCACAGATTTGTCCATCCAGGCAGCTTAGAACAAAGCACTGAGGAAAGTGCACCTGCACTGGCAATAAAACCATCTTTCCTGGCCTTTTCAGTGAGCCTGATCTTCAAACTGCTGCATTAACACAGCCCCATCCTCACTGGGAATTCTTACATCCTTGTCCAATTTACAGTGTTATTGTTGGGACAGGGTAAACAGTTACTTAATGCAAACAGATATTTTATGGCAAGGAGGGATCTGAGATACAAAGTTTAGACTTAGAAGAAAGCAAAACATCCCTAGAGTTGCACTGAACTGGATTTAAGGCTCCTGGGGTTATAATGGGACTGGAAGATTGGCAGATTCACACAGTCCTTCTCCTTCAGTCAAGTATTTTGTAATTTTGATATAAATAAGTGATCTCTGACCAACTTGCTGAGATCTGTGCATCTCACTGGAGGATGGCAGAGGTCTTTATTATCCCATAACTCTTGCACCAGCATCCCACACTCCCTTCTTCTTTTCCTTTGAAAACTTTGGCTCTTCTTCTAATTAAATGGCTCTGCTCTAGCATCAGCATCCCTTGGTGGGAGCAGACTCAGCAGTCATGTGAAAGGTGAAAGTTGGAATGTCTTTTTTGAGGAGATATTGGGTACACTGGCAATTTGGGGGAAATTTCCCCCTCTCTGCCCTGTGTTAGTTTCAGACAGGTTGGAACACAAGTAGAATGCAGAATCTCTCCCTTCAGAGACAGACAGAGCAGCCACCTAGCAGGACAGACATGCAAATCTGAATCTGTGTTGTTCATCACAGCCTGATATATTAGCTAAGAGTGGCAGAGAGGATGTTCCTCACACAGCCTCTGTGAGTCAGTTCTGGAAAGGAATAGATCCTGATGCCTGGGATTTCCTGGGCAGAGGCTGCAGCCTGCCAGATTTTACCACATACACAGTCAACCTCCAGGAATTGGTTTAAATTCAACAAACAAGATCCTCAAGTGATCTAAGATCCACTGGGGTGTGGCACTCCAGAGATGATAATGAAATAATTTAGGTTAGAAAAAACCTTTAAGATCATCAAGTTGGACCATTAACCCAAGACCAAGGGCACCTCATGTCCCCAAGTGCCACATCCATACGTTCTTTTAATACCTCTAGGGATGGTAACTCCACCACTTCTCTGGAAAGGGACAGGAAATATGGGAATCTGACAAAAACACCTCCCTGCTACATGAAATGAGTGTCACTGCATGAAATGAGTGTCACTAGCACTAAGGAGGATGGAAGAAATGAAATGAGAAACACCAAAACGTGCAGAACTCTGTGAGGTCTCTGGAATCTCACAAACTACTTCAGGCCTGCCTGAGATGCAGAGTATTGGCAAAGACAAGATCCAGGCAAGCAGGATGTTATTCTGCATTCCTAGCAGAACATTCAGAGGTTTGTATCCTTAGGTTATTGGCATCCTGGGACTGTGGATTATGGAGCTATAAATTACCACCACTAACTGTCACAGACGTGACTGAAGTGCCCAGCTGGAGACAGCACAGCCCAGCCAGCTACTGCAGCACCCAGGACCTGTTCATCCAACATAAAACATCAGCAGCTGGACCCATCTAATCACTTGGATTAATGTAATAATCCTGGAAGGAGAGGTTTTTGAAACAAAGACTTCTGGCCTTTCAGCAAAGGGTCCCAGCTGGGGGTTTGGTGGTGGTAGAACTGTGCAAAGGGGCACCTTCCCCACTGCTCAGGTGCCTGCTGGTGCTTTCTTAGAGATGTCCTGTGAAGTCTACAAGCAAAACAAGTCCATATTTCAGTGCTGGTCCATAGTTACTCTGCAAAGAGCCTGCAGGTCCTCATGGTCTTTGCACAAAATCCTCCACAGAAATCTTCAAATTTCGTGCTAAGGAGGTCAAGAGTGTGATCCATGCTGCAGCCTGGCCCTGCAGAGGGAGTATCCATTGCAGGGACTTTATCAGCTGTGGGGCAGCAGGGGGGTCAGGGAGGCTGGGCAGGAGGTGAAACTCCCTCATATAAAAACACCCAAGGAAGGGAGACCAGGGCAGCGCCGCTCTGCCCCGTGATTGCTCCAAGGACAGAGCGAGGTAGAGAGGAACAAATCAGCTATGGAAATTACACCCTTGCCTTTCCACTTAGGAGAACATTATCTGGGCACTCTGGTGGAGGTCTGGCTGGTATAAATGGGTGCTAAGGGCAAGCAGGGAGTAGATGTGCCAGTCATGGTTCGTGTTCCCCATCCCTTCCCCAGCTGTGTGGGGAACCTTCCTCCTCTTCATCACCTGGGTAAGGAAAATGAGAGGCACACCTGGGCACACAAGGGCCCCTCTCACTGCCAGGGAGCTCCTGGCACCACGGATTTTGCAATCTGTGTTTTGGATGCAGCTCACCTAAGCGCAATTAAACTTTTTAATTAGTAAAGCTCGTAAGCAGCAGTGAAGGAACATGTCGTTGGCATTTGCTCGTGACGTGCTTTGTGTGTCTGTGCTTGGCAGCTCAGCCTCATTGGAGTTCTGGTTCCCTTTCTCTGCATGACTACAGCAGTATCTTTCTGCAAATTAATCTATTTTAATGCTTTTTTTTTTTTTCTGGAGAAATTCTCAGCATCAAAATCAACCTGGTGTGTGGGTAAGGGAGTGATGAGGAGTGAGTTCTCTCAGCTGATCCTCGTGCCTGAATTTTGGTACAGTTTTTTCTTTGTTTGGTACATTTTGATTCAAATCTGCATTTGATTTTGGATGGGATTAGCCAAACCAATCCCTCCAATCTCCAGGGCAGGTTGTAACTCATTAAAAAAGAAAGAAGTGAGCAGTTACTTTTTTCCTTTCTCCTTTACTAAACAAGCAAACCCCATCATTTTTACATATTTTTTCTCTTCCCATCCATTATTCCTTACCTGAGTAATCTGCACCTATTGTATGGTGCTTTTTAGATCAGACATTAATGTACTTCTTAAAGATAATCTTTAAATACCCAGGCAGATTTTGTAAAGGGGAAGATGTTTTTGGTCTTTTCTAAATCGTTTGTTTTGAGGTAGGAAAGGTTATATGTATTTATTACAAAAATGCAATAACATTTTAATGAGAAAATGCAGCGTTAAATACATTTCACGTGTATTTATTTCTCAGAAAACTCATATTGTTCAGTCTTTGGGTGGAAGCCAAGCACTTGTAACAGTTACCTGGCATGATGTGGCCCCGTGACAGAAAGTCTAATGGAGACTTTCTTGATAGGAATGTAATTGTAAAGAAAAAAAATGATTAAAAAATTGGTTCCAGTGCTCTGTGATCCAAGAGTTCATTTGTTTCCTCATTCATGCACTAAACAAGTCCCTAATTAATCTTGAACCTTGGAGAAAGGAGACTAGATTGGCATCTTCTGAATACGAACGTACTTCTCATTTTGGAAAGTTTGAAGAGGCTCTTAAGCATTCTCTTTTAATGGTATTTTTGCAAGGGTTTAAAGTGGCTTCATTAGCCTGCCAAAGCCACTAATTGCATTACCATATTTTTAAACTTAGGAGATTCCTTTAAAAAAAAAAATTAGATTAATTTGCTGGCTGAAAGCGCCTGAAGTGTTCAGTGAGTGTCACGGTCCTCAGCTGGAACCAGCGTGGCACTGAGCAGTGTGTGCCTGCTGGGGCAGCCCCAGAGCTGCCATCCCTGCTGTTCCTGCTGGGCAATCCAGGCAGCAGGATCTCACCCTGGACACGGCTCTGCCCATGGAAACCTGTCTGAATTCCTGCCAGCCTGGGCACAGGAAATCCTTGTGCAGGGGAAAACCTGTGCTGGATCTGTTTGGGGTAGAAATGCACAACCAAGATATCTCCTACCTCAGCTTTAGATGGGGAATAAAGAGCTGATGGTGCTTTAAGCATCTCTGTTCCATCAATGGGGATTCTCAGCAAAAGCCCCCCCCAGCTCTGGGGGTGCTGAGCACTCACCCTTCCACAGCCCTTCCATGTCCAGTGGCCAAAACCCTCCTGTAATCCCTTCTGGAGGAAAAGTGGTGGTGCTGATTAACTCCAGCTCCTCCATTCCTCTGTGCTCTGAAGTGTGAAAGGGATCCAGTCAAAGGCTCAGATGGAAAGTGCCAGCCAAGTTCAAAGTGTGGCTGTGTTAGTCCAGCTGTTCTTATTACAGTAAATAGGCACCTGAACTGTAATGAGGTCACTTCCCTGGATCTTGCTTGTGTGCAGCCCCAGGTGGCTTATCTAAGGTAATATGAATAATACGAACAAGATAAGATAAGGCTGTTAGCCCCAAACAATATTATCAGCCTGTGATTTTAGCTGCCTACCTACTCCATCCTGACAGCGAGGGATAAAAGAAAACCTAAAACTGCAGCCTTGGAGACTTACAAAAGCCTTGTTAAAACCCGTACCAGAGCTCTGAAGAAATATTACCCTGTCTGGGGGAAGGGGGTGGAGGAGAATCAAGGGCACCAAGAAGAAAATACAGCTCACGGTTGAGGGAGTTGGGTTTTTTTTCTTCCTTTGCAAATGTGTTCTTGCTCATTTCATTGTGAGCACCACAATATATTATCAGCTTTCACGGAAGTGAAGAGTCGCCGAGGTTTCATTAGTTATGTTTATGCCAATAGAAATAAATCTCTGCAGTCATCAGAACAGGTTTGTTCATACTCCCGGTCCTGACTGGGGAATTTCACTGGCCACATCCCTGTTGTGCTGGTGGAGCAGATATAGTTTGAGATATACTTTGGCCTTATTGATTTGAAGGCTTCTTCATTACTTCTCCAGCACTGCAGATCAATAGCCATGCCTAGAGCAGCATAATAGATTTTTTTAAAAAATCAATTAAACAGAATATTTTTAACAGAGCCTAGTGCAAAATTCTGTTGCATTTTGATATGTGTGTTTTAAGCCTTGCTGCATTCACCTGCAGACCCTGATGCCTTGCTAAGGAATGGAAGTCTTTGTTTCAGCATCTCTGTGCTGTGGTGTTCAGCCTCCAAAAGAGGAGGAATGCTTTAAGATTAGAAACAAGAACCACCCAGCTTTTCTCCTTTGAAACCCATATTCATCACTGCAGCCTCGCCAGAAAGTGAAATAATGTTTGTGGTCTTGGCTCAATCCCCAGTGGACAATAATTCAGTTAAAATATACCAAAATCTGTCATGCTTTTTCCTTGCTCCACGTCTCTGAACACCAGGAGATGAGCTCCTCTTAAATTAGCTTTCATGCTCGAGGGGTTTCCTTGTGCATGCAGAGCCTGATCCTGGCCCCACTGGGGCTGGTGACAAATTCCCTATTGATTTTTTGGCCCAGGACTGGGGTCAGGCAGCAGCGTGGCCGAGGGCAGCCCTGGGTCTTTGTGCCATCCCAAAGCTGGGAAAAGCAGCTGCTCCTGTCCTGGGCTCCAGGGGGACTGTGGAGGTGCTGCCTGGCCCTGGAAGTGGCTGGGAATCTTCTGTGGCAGATTTCTGCAGCACTGCAAGTGCTTAACACAGCATAACAGAGGCAGGTAAATCCTTATGGGAAGGAAAACACTGATATTTCAGAGGCTTTTCCCCAGCAGAAGGATGTAAGGATGGATTCTGGTAATGTTCTGAATGGTGATGCTCAATGAGGCCTTTTCCCAGCCACAGGTCTCTCAGATGGGACACTTAAGGTCACCCCGCAGGCAGCCAAAATCAAATTTCCCCATCATTATTCCTCCTTCTCCCTCCTTCCCACCTTTTCCAGCTCCATACCAGCTGCTCTGGGCTGTCTCAGCCACTGGCCACTCTCCCACCATTTCTCCCTAAGCCCCAGCTTGAATTATTTCTTTGAATTATTTGCATGGCAAATGACAAAAGTGGGTATTTTCAGAACTTGCCTTGTCACATCGCAGCACAGCAGCTGCGGCCAGTTTGGGTTTGTTTGGTTGTTTGGTTGGGGCCTCTTTCCTTTGCAAAATGCAAATATTTGTGGCCCCAACCCCTGATGCACTTGGAGCTGCAAAGTGTGAGGGTTTCTCAGCCATCCAAGGCAGGTCTGCACGTTGAGGACCCCACACAGCAAAGCCTTAGGGCAAGGTGCAGATCCCCCTGTCTGAGTCCGTCACCAAGCCAGGCTGCTCCAGCCCCATTCCCAGGGAGATGCTGTCCCAGGAGATGATTTTGAGGAGACAGACTACTCTGCATTGCTGTTTTAGGAACAGCTTGTTGGCCAGGCAGGGAGCGGAGAGAGGCTCACTGGATACAGCCAACTCCTCAGATGTCTGCAGCTGGGAGGTCTGGAAGCCTCCTGGTTTTCTTCTTCCTGTCATCCACACATGTGGGGGATGTGAGAAGCACTTCCAGAAAGCCATGTCTTCCCTCTCCTCCCCTGGTTTTAAGTTTAAACATCTCAAGAAGTCCAATCAGCTTAAAAACATCATTTAAACCTGGGAAGGGAAGGGGAGTGAGGCAGAGCTGGAGCACAGGGGTTGGATCCCACCCAGCCCATCACAGCCCGGGCAGCTCAAGTTTAAAGGCCATAGAGGTGTTTGTGTGTGGATTTGAGCTGGGGAAGGGGCAGCAATGGCAGGATCACGTCTGCCTGGGGCAGTGTGGTGGGCTGGGGGCTGTGGGAGGGCTGGGCTGGGGGCTGCCAGCCAGGGTGGGCTGTGCCAGTGGGGTCTGGGCGGCAGCGCTCGCACATGCACTCTGTTCATTCATTTTTCATGCCTCATTTTCAGGCCTGCCTGATTTATGAACCTCATTCTTCCTTCCCCTTGGTTTAAATTTATCTTTGGAAAACAAAGCCGGGGTTTAGAGCAGACCTTCCCTTCCCTTGAGATGGAGAAGCCTGAGTTGGTTTAAGGCCACCAGCTTTAACCAGGGCACGAGTGATGTCCTGGGGACCTGGAGCCTCTCGGGTGAGCAGCTGCCCCCAAAAGTGATGATCTCTCTGCTCCAGGTCCTGCCTTCACCTTGAGGCCCATGCAGTCCTTGGCAGGAGCTAAGCCAGCAGAAAGCCACTCTGGGTTTCCCTGGGAAGCACCAGAGCTGGAATCTGGAGTGGGCTGGGGAAGCAGGCAAGGAAAGGCAGTGAGACAGGTGAGACAGGGAGCATGGAGACAAGGGGAGTGGATGTTGTGGGGATGGGAGGTCTCCTGCCCCACCTCTGATGCTGCTCCTGCTGTCCCACCAGCCTCTGGCTGTCCCCATTGACCTCAAAAACCCAGCAGGGACCATGAGAGGGGCTGCCCCAGCCCTTCCCTCCCACAGCCAGCAGGGCAGCTCCCATCCTCACTGGTGCCTGCAGCTCACTTTGGTATCCTGCACTGGCACAGCTCCTCTGGAATTGCCCCATGGACTGGGAACAGGCACAAATTACCAACCTTCAGCTCTCATGTATTTCACACAGACACCCAGGGAGCAGAGTGAGGAGCTGAAGGGCTCTGGATTAGGGGGAAAACACAGCCCATGGAGCTGGGATGGGACTTGCAGCCAGTCTGTGATGGTGGCATTGCTGGAGCTGAGCTGTCCCCTGGGCAGCCATGCACAAGGCCTTTCCCTGATGGCTCAGGGCCACCTGGGCTTCAATTTTTAACAGAATCACTGGGTTGGAAGAGACCTTAAAGATCATTGAGTCCAACCCAGCCCCAACACCTCAACTAAACCCTGGCCCCCAGTGCCACATCCAGGCTTTGTTAAACACACCCAGGGATGGGGACTGCACCACCTCCCCGGGCAGCCATTCCAGAACTTTATCACCCTTTCTGTAAAAAACTTTTTCCTAATATCCAACCTAAATTTCCCTTGGTGCAGCTTGAGGCTGTGTCCTCTGGTTCTGTCAGAGTTTCTGTCCTCTGTTTCTGTCTGGTTTTTCACGCTGCAGGGCTGAGTGAACCCTCTGGCCCTTCCAAGGGTCACCATGATCCCACAGCACCCTTCTCTGCCACCAGCTGCAGAGGTGTCACAGCTGGGGACAGCAATTCCCACGGTGGCACTGGCCTGGCACAGGTCCTGGCATGCCCATGCATCTTCTGCCGGGCACCACTGACCTTCCCACGCTTCAGCAGCGCCAGCACTGTGGGTAATTACTCACAGAGCTAAGAAAAGACCTTGTTATTAGGAAGCTTCCCCCCCCCCCAGTTATCTTTCAGCTAATTTTTCCCCAGTTCTTAATTTGCGCCTGGCTCCTCCTCGGAGCCGTTTCAGATCTGTCAAGTGCTCTGGGTGAATCGCTTGTTTTTGTTTGACTAACACGTTCTGGGGGAGGGGGCCGGCGCTGCCTTGGAAGAGCCGCTCTGTTTGCTTTGGTGATAGCAGTGATATTTGGGAGAGACAGATGGAAGGCACTTTTTATTTTCTGCAGACACTTTATGATCCAAGCTGCTCATATTGTATAAGAGAGGCCAGATGCCTTGTTAATTCATAGACATGTTTACAGCATGGAGCTTCTAATAGGTGAATATGAATACTAAATAGTGATTAGTGCTTGTCTGACAGACGTCTCCCTCCTGACTGAAATTGGATCTAAGTTTGACCTTTGGTGAGGGAGGAAGGTATTCTGGTACATTACAAGCCTTTTTTTTTTTTTAATATAAATATCTTTTCTCTGCATGTAGAAAGACAAATCCTTCACAGACAAATCCTTTTCCTTCCCACTGAAGGATGTATTTGCCCTAAAGACATGCCAGCCTACCAAGCTGGGCCGTGCCCTCTGTCCCTGTGTCACTGTGGAAATGGAGGGGGAACCTCTGAATGTTAAGAAACTGTTAAGTGGGTGATGCCTTGTGAAGGCTGAGCTAGAGCTGAGGCTGGACGGAGCTAAAAAATAAAGCAGAGATTTAATAAAAGGATCTCCTCCATGGATCCACCTTGGGCAGCACAAGAGCCCAGCCAGGGCTGCACCCAAGATGAACCAAAATGGTCCCAAAATGCACAAGCGGGCACAGGGTCTCTCACTGTGATCAGTTCTGCTCCATTTGCATCTTGCAGTTCATTGTCCAATTCCAGCTTTAGCCCATGCAGTCCCATCCTTGTTTTTCTCTCTCCAGCCCACGGTGTTTGTGCTCTTGGGCTGAGATTTGGATCATTTGTCCTTGGTGCCCAGCTGGAGCAGGAATTGTTTTGTCTCCCTGCTCTGTGCACAGAGCTCACCATCCCCTGATCTGAAGTTCAGACCCACACACTAAAGCAGCACAGAATGTGAAAAATAGAAAAGCCAAAACCTGAGGCATCAGGGGGGGGCATCAGCCCAGCGGTGCTTTCGTGCCCTTGGGTGGCATTTTGGCTTTGTGAGGGGGACTGAGGAGCACCATGGCTTTCCCCCTGCAGCTCCAGGCTTTTCTGGGATGCTCCTGGTTGGACAAAAGCTGCTGCAACCATTGATGTCTGAACAGCCGTGCAGGAGGAGAGGCTGGAGCAGCAAAGCAAACACACAGGATGGAAGGGCTATAGACAGGAGAAGGGAAGGGCAATGGGGAGACAGAATAATTAGCCAAGAGACTCATTTTAAGAACAACCCCAGCACTGCTGGTGAAAGGGGCCACCAGCTCTTTCAGAGGATGGACCAGGGTGCCAGGACCTTGTTGACCTCATCCCTGGGACTTCACAGCACCTCCCTGCAGGACCCAGAGCTTCACTTCATGCACATGGAAAACCCTTTGAGGAGCAGTATGCAATGCATGTTAAACTGTCCTTGAAGTGATATCATACCCAAAAACAAGAGGGTGGCCAGCACCCCAGATGGGAGCACTGCTCTGGAGCGTGGCTGGGTGCTCCACAGGCAGCAGAGGTAGGGGGTGGTTTGTGGAAGAGAAAGCAAAGAAAGAAGAAACAGATCTCAAAAGTAGGCATTACTTGGGTAAACTGCTCTTTAAAGACAAGCAAGCACAAAATTCTCATCTTTCCTTAAGGAATCACCCCCATTTGGGAATTGCAGGGTGTCTTTGGGAGGACTGCAAAGCTGAGGGGGAGCTGCAAGGGGTGGCTGGCTGTCAGCAAGGTCCCCACTCTGGGGCTGTGCCACTTCTCCCTGGGGACTGCTTCAGTGGCACCGAACCCAGGGGACCTGGAGTACACAGCCCCAGGAGTGCCCCAGGTGACCTGTCCAGGGCTCCCCAGGAGCAGCCCCTTGTCCCCACTGTTATGGGGAGCAGGGAGAGCTTTGTGATGCTCAGAAGCCTGGTGGGGCTTTGGGAAGAAGTGAGGGAAAGCTGAGTGTGCAGCTTCCAGGCCTCATGGCTGTGCTAAGCAGCCATGGTGAGGGACACTCCTGTGACACTCCTGTGACACTCCTGTGTCACCAGCTGGGCACATCCTGCTGGAGATATGGTCCTGAACCAGCAGGAGAGCAGAGGGAGCCTAGTGAGCAGCAGAGTGGGGACTGAGGGAAGAGAGGTCAGGCCCTATGTCCCCAGCTGGGCTTCCCACCCCCAGCCTGGCTCCCTACACAGGTGCAAGGCAGCAGCCATTTTGAAGTCCCTGCACCACCAGAGCACCCTTTAATTGAGTTCTAAGGCCTTTTAAAGGCTACTTTGGGACAGAGGGATAATCCATGTATGGGTTATCACCCAGGAGCCACCCCACTAACCTGAGTGGGGCTGCAGCCAGGATGAGGGAGGCTGAGCTCAGCCCCTCACACCCAGCACCCACAGTGCCCCAGCTCCTCCCAGCACACAGCAGCTCCCAGCTGAGGCTGCTCCTTGTTCCCCATGGTTTCCCAGGCTCTGGTGGTGGCAGGCACGGGCTCCCACCAGCCCTATGGGGCAGAGAAGGGCCTGACTCGTGCCCCAGCCCCACTGGCTCAGAGCACATCAAGGCAGAGCTGCTGCTTCCTCTGGAGCTGCAGCCCCAGCCTGCTGCCTGTGATCACTGCTGGGTGCAATGCCTCAGCTCCCTTTCATCCCTTCCCTTTTCACTTCACCCTTAAAATTAGATATTAAGTTTATTCCCCAATTAGACCAGGAAAGGATAAAGTGTTTGGTTTGGGGGATTTTTAGTTTTATTTTTTCTTTTAAAGGCTCGCTCTTGCTGTGAATTTATTGGGTATTGCTGACAGCAGAGGAAATCCTGTGGTTTTTGCTTTCTCTGCTTGTTGTTCAGATGTGAAGGTACAGAGGATGCCTCAACCCTTGAGTGAGCTCAGCTCTCACACGAGGCAGAAAGAGCAAAATCAGTCCCTGGCTCCTGTTTCTGATCTCAGTCTCCCCTCTGCTTGGGCTGGGAGCTGAAGCAGGAATGTGGTTTTGGCAAGCAACTCTAAAAAGCAAACTGCTTGCTCTGTGGACTGAAAATCACACTCTTTCTCCTCTAACCAGCTCCTCTCTGCAGGGAAACAAGCTGATAAATGAACAAGGAAAGAGACCTGGCCTCGAGAGCTTAGCAAAGCAAGGAGGTGGTAGGTCATGGAGGCTGCTCCTGCAGGTTGGTGAGGCCAATGCTCCTGCCCTGCTCTCACCCCAGAACCAGCCCCTGTCTCTGGAGGGGAGGAGGAGAGGGATTCACCACATAAAACACCATTAAGGGCTTTGCTTTAGGTACCAGCTGAGTGCACTTTGGTGGCCGTAAGCCAAATGATGTGCATCTATTATGTGTGTATGTATGGAACACAGAAAAGCTTGTTGCAGGTTCTCTCAAGGCAGGCTCTGCCTCCTCCCAAGGGAGAGAACAAACCCAAACCTCTCACACTGTGCCTTCCCCATAGCTCCCTGGGATGTTGTGCTGCTGTGGGGCTGGTGCTGCCTGCTCCCATCCCAGAGCTGCTTTGGATCCAGCCCAAATCCTTTCCCAAAATTATGTCTGGCAATTCCAGCACCCTCATGTTCCCTGGGCTGGATGGGACAAAGGGGGCTCTGCCTCCAGGGCAGAGGTGGCAGAGGGGTTGCAGGTCTCCCAGTGATGCCCTGCATGTATTTAAAGGCAGAAGAAATATCACTTTACTTCCCAAAGCTCCTTCATTCTCTGCCTGTGACATTTCCAGGGGGCCCTGGCTGCCACGCAGGGCCCTGGCTCTCAGCTCTGCCAGAAAAAATGATGGTGTTTGGAGCTGGGGTTTTGGCTCAGCCCCATCTTGAGCAATATTGTTCCTCTTGTTTTCGAAACCATAATGCACTGCACTTGGTGGTGATGTCAGGTACTTGTGGCTTGTAATTACTGTGTAACCCAGCAGCCTGGAGAGGGATGTCTCAGGAGGGGCAGCCTGAGGGGAAGGAAACTTAGTCCTTTATGAAATGCAGATGTTCTTAAAGGGCTATAATTAACTGGATTGGATGCAGAGTATTGCAAATATAAAAGTTTAACAGGCTTTTGATTTTAAATAGTTGCTGTGTCCTTCCAGGGGTCACTCAGCTCTGTAGTGCACGATTTCAGTCCTGTCCGTGCTGCCCTCAGAGTCAACCTTGTGCTTCGGGTTCAGACCTTGCTGTGGTGCTTTTTCCACTCCATCTCCATCACTTTGGCCCTAGAAATTTCAAAAATAGCCCAAACACTCATTGTCACAAAACAAACCTTCTCTAACTTCTCCACATCCCCAGGATACTTTAACCCTTCAATCCATTGCCTAAGCATAACTAACTTCCTCAACGGAGGACAAAATATTGCCTCTCACCTAATTGACCTTTCTTGATACAGAATACTAGGCCCAGAAGGACCAGCCAACTTACAACTAATAGCAACCAAAGCTGCCACCACCCTCCACACCAGCCTAATAAAAAACTGAGGAGCACCTAAACTCTCTGTGCAGGGCTGTGTCCCTCAGCTCCATCCCTCAGCATGGCTCAGGCTGGAAACTGGAGTGAGGCAGGACGGGCAGCATGGAAAAGAAAAACAAAACAAAACCCCCCAGCGCTCGCAGCTGAATAGGAGCGAGCTCTCCAACCCCAAGTTATGAATTTTGTCAATGAAATTAGCCAACAGTGTTTGGGAAAGAATAAAAATAAAGCAGTGAGGGCTCAAAGGAAAAGCAGCCGAGGCCTGGGAGTGAATGGGGGCTTTGTTCGGGCTCTGTCCCTTCAATAGGCAGCCTGAAAGCCGGTGAGTCACGGCAGGGCTGCGGGGCCTCCAGAACGGCCAGGGGGAAAAACCCGCCCTGCTCCCATCCCACAGCTGACCAGCAACAGAATAAAGTTAATTTACTGTTAAAGTTAATTTGCTGGGTGAGAGAAAGGAAACGAGAATCATGTTATAATAAACTCAGCAGCAGAGAGGCTGCAGGAAGAGTTTCTGAGTGAGGGCTGTGCCTGGGTAACGGGGCCCTTGTGGCTTTGGGTCTCTTCAGGGTGTGAGAGATGCTGCTCACTTCCAAAGTTTAAAAAGGTTTATTAAACCTTATCAAAAATACAACAGAAGACTGGATAGAGAAAATATTATGGCATCAGGAGCAAAGGATTTTCCCCACCATGCTCATCCACACAATGGAGGTTTCACCTTTTAACCCTTTTGCCCCTCCCAAAGTTCTGTCCATCTTCTTCTTCACTGTCCAGTGGTGGAGTTTTACTTTTTTACATCTTGATTGGAGGTCAGATGGTGCCATAGTTACAAGCCGACCCTCCCAAATGTCCCAAATCCAGGCAGTCCCCTGATAACAACACAAGGGGGTAAAACACAACTATAAATCTATAAAACTTCTCCTAACATATACACATGATATTTGCATTTTAATTGTGTGAGTCAACCATCCCATTACTCATCTACCATAAGGGCACAGCCAGGGATCCCAGTAAAACTCTCTGCAGGGAGAAACCTCCTTCACCCAGGAATGCCCTGGAGCAGCAGAGGAGTGATGCCAGGGAAGGGATGGGCATGAGCTCCCCCAAACCTGGCACTGGGGACAGCCTCGAGCCTGGCACTGGGGACAGTCCCAAACCTGGCACTGGGGACAGCTCCGAGCCTGACACTGGGGACAGCCCCAAGCCTGCCACCCGAGCCCCAGATCCATGTCAGCCCCAGGTGGGAGTGAGCCTGGTGTGTGTTTGCCCCCGATCCATGTCAGCCCCAGCTGGTGTGTACCTGGTGTGTGTTTGCCCCCGATCCATGTCAGCCCCAGCTGGTGTGTACCTGGTGTGTGTTTTGGGGGCTGCAGCTCAGGCAGGGGCAGGCAGCACCTCGGCCACAGCAGCTGTGCTTTGCCCACAGGATGGGTGGGCTCTGTGGGGCTGCACAAAGGGGCTCATTCCCAGGCTGTGATCTCATCCCCATCCCTGGCCAAGCACTCCAGTCTTTAGAGAGCCAGGATATACTCCTTGCACAGACCTGTGGAGGTGAGGGTAGCACGGGGAGGGGGGAACAGGGGCCATTTTGTGCCAAACCACTCCTGTGTGTAACACGGGGTTCTGCCCTGTGGTGGTTTGGTGGCAGTAGCTGCTCTTTCCAAACAAAGGGCTCCTTTCTTCCCAGCAAGCAGAGGTAGCTGGTGTGAGCTGAATACAACCTGCCTCCAGCCTTTGTTCCGTGCTACCTCGCCCATCCCAGCACTTGGTGCTCGGCATTTGGGCAAATATACAGCAGGAAAGAGATGGTCCAGCCCCCGCAGGGCTCAGAGGAGCTGCCTGGCTTTGTCCCACCACTCCATCCATTCATGGCCTTTCCCAGAGCCAGGGATGTCCCAGCTGAGGGGGGTGGCTCTATTCCTGCACTGGCTTGTTGTGCCAGCTGTGTGCAAGCACCTGCCCCAAGCTCCTGTCCCCTGCCCCATCCTGGCCCTGGACACGCTGCCACGCTGCTGTGCTTTCAAACAGGCACAGCTTGTCTTGGGAGGCAGCTCTGAGGTGGGGAATTCGGGCATGGCTGGGGCTGGAGGCTGGGGCTGCAGCAGGGGGAGCACAGCAGCACTGCTCAGCCCTCAGAGGTGGAAAGCTGGTGCCAGGAGCCAGTACCATGGGCTGGTGTGGATGTCCAGGCTGTGATCTGGTGCCATGGATGTCCAGGCTGTGTCCCTGTGCCATGGATGTCCAGGCTCTGACACAATGCCATGGATGTCCAGGCTGTGTCCCTGTGCCATGGATGTCCAGGCTGTGACAAGTGCCATGGATGTCCAGGCTGTGACACAGTGCCATGGATGTCCAGGCTGTGTCCCTGTGCCATGGATGTCCAGGCTGTGACAAGTGCCATGGATGTCCAGGCTGTGACACAATGCCATGGATGTCCAGGCTGTGACACAGTGCCATGGATGTCCAGGCTGTGTCATGGTGCCATAGATGTCCAGGCTGTGACAAGTGCCATGGATGTCCCAGCTATGTCCCTGTGCCATGGATTTCCAGGTTGTGACACAGTGCCATGGATGTCCAGGCTGTGACCCTCTGCCATGGATGTCCAGGCTGTGACCTAGTGCCACAACCCATCCAGCTTTGACAGGGCTCTCCTGTGCTCCAAAGTGCAGCTGTCCATGTCAGCTCCCTCACAGTGCCAGCCAGTATCTAATGAAGCAGAGAGGCACCAAGATCGTTTCTGGCTGACACATCACTTGGGAGGAAATTTTAATGGTTTGTTACAGTGTTTTAAAATCTGGGTTAAGCCCAGATATGGCTCAGCAGAGGTAAATGTCAAACAGCAACAAAACGGTGCCATCTCCTCTTCCCAGCTGCACAAGGCCACGTTATGACCAATCCTCCTTTCTGCTCACATCACCTTTCTAGATTTATCATTTTAATGTTCTCTGGGCCACCAAGCCCCACAGCTGTAAATTAATTTTTAAAGTAATACAGGTTTTAAAACTTCCATCTGCTTTAATGAGCTTGGGGGAATCCTGTTGTATTAAAAAACATGCATGCAATTATTTTTCCATCTTGGGTTTCACCAGCTCCCAGCACCACTCGGTGATGACATCTTCCTCCCCTCTCCAAAGTGTTTTCCTGTGATAATGTGGCATTGTATCCTGATGGTGTGTGTGTGTTTTGCTGCACGTGGGCAAGGCTAGAGAGGACTTCTCTGAGGACACAGCAGTTTCATTAGCAGGTCCCTTGGTGGCTTCCCAGTCACCTTTCCATTAATCCAGTTCTGCATCACAGAATTACACAGCAGCTAATGAACAGCTCCAGCGCCGGGAGCCTGGAGGTACCGCATTAACCGGACGTCTCTTTGAACTCTCTGATTTCTGGTGGGAAAACTTCATGGAAAAACGAGATTGTGTTTGTTTTCACAGCCTTCTGCATCTGTTTTTAAATATTTGCTCACAGTAGTTCTGGGCTTCTTTTCTCTTTTTTTTTTTTTTTATTAGCAATTAGCCTAATAAGGCACCTTTTCATTGCTTTGCATGTAGATTAACCACTTCAGAGAGTACAAAATAAACATTTTGCAATGCATGCGTGTATCTTCTGGAAAAGATGAGCAACTTTCTTCCACTGAGA
Organism: Ammospiza nelsoni; assembly: GCF_027579445.1. Taxonomy (NCBI): domain Eukaryota; kingdom Metazoa; phylum Chordata; class Aves; order Passeriformes; family Passerellidae; genus Ammospiza; species Ammospiza nelsoni. Next base: position 6,800,466 of record NC_080651.1, read on the forward strand.
CAAAGTCCTCTTAACATCAGGGTTTTGCTCTAATCATTAGTGCCTGAGATTTTTTGTTGTTGTTGTTTGTTCCCCTTTATTTCCCCTTACAGCATTTGTTAACCTGAATTTTAAACACAATTAATTCTTATTTAGCCAGTACATTTAAAAATATATTCTTTATAAGTAACAAATAAATAGCCTGAGATTGTGCAATTTCCTTCTGGTATCTGAGCATTTAGAAGATGCATCTCGATCAGCCTGGCTGGCTCTCAGTTGAAGCAGGAGCACAGCCAGGGAGTTGCTGTGCACTTTGTAGAGACCCTCCTCTAGTTCTTCTCCCCCACATTTGTAGGATCTAAACATTGTCCTGGCTTCTCTCTAGGTGTTCCCACAAGAATGTGTCCCCAAGGACGTGTCCCCAGGATGTACCCCCAGGACCTACTCCCAGAATGTCACCTTGAGGATGTACCCCAGGATATGCCCCCAAGGATGTCCCCCATGATATACCCCCAAGGATATCCCCCCATTATATCCCCCAGGATATGTCCCCCTAAGGATGTCTCCTAGGATGTCCCCCCATGATGTCCCACATGATATCCCCCCAGGATGTTCTCCAGGATGTCCCCCCGGATGTCCCTCCTGATGTCCCCCATTATGTCCCCCCTGATGTCCCCCAGGCTATCCCCCCGGGATGTCCCCCATGATGTCCCCCAGGATGTGCTCTCATGATGTACTCCAGGATGTCCCCCCATTATGTCCCCTGGGCTGTCCCTCATGATGTCCCCCAGGCTGTACCCCCCATGTCCCCCTAAGGATGTCCCCCCTGATGGTCCCCCATTATGTCCCCCCCTGATGTCCCCCGGGCTGTCCCCCCGATGTCCCCAGGTTGTCCCCCCGATGTCCCCAGGTTGTCCCCCAGGCTGTCCCCCCGACGTCCCCGGGCTGTCCCCCTGATATCCCCGGGCTGTCCCCCCGATGTCCCCAGGTTGTCCTTCAGGCTGTCCCCCCGATGTTCTTGGGCTGTCCCCCAGGCTGTCCCCCCGACGTCCCCAGGCTGTCCCCGGGCTGTTCCCCCGATGTCCCCAGGTTGTCCCCCGATGTCCCCAGGCTGTCCCCGGGCTGTCCCCCCGATGTCCCCAGGCTGTCCCCCGGGCTGTGCTGGCTCCCCCGGGCCGGCCGGGCACGCCCCATCTCTAACACGATCAGCGCTGGGCGCTTTCCCCGAGTAGCAGCGGGAACAATGAGCCTCTGTCCCAGCGCCGCCTCAGCGCGAACAAGAACCAGGCCGAAAAACAGAGAGCAAAAACAGAAGGAGGGGAGGAGAAAAATCCTCATTTCTGAGCGAAGCTGTGCCCGTGTGCCCCTCCTGCCTGGGCAAACTGAGCCGCTCGGTGCCCAGCCACAGCATCACCTGCCAGCTGTGCCCAGGGACAGTGTGGGGTTTTCCATCAGCCACCCCCTCGGGGACCCTTCGCTCCTCTGTGCCCACACGGCCCCTCTTCAGAGGGGTGACAAATTCCACATCATTGCAAAGGAATTTCCTTTCACTTCCCGAGGTACTGGGCCAGGCTGGGTGCAGCAGGGTGGCCCCTTCCCCGTTGGCATCTCCCGAGGGGGTTTGCTGTGCTGCCCAGGGGGCAGGGAATGCCTCCTCCTCTTCCTTCTTCTCTTCCTCCTCTTACTCATCCTCGTCCTACTCCTCCTCCTCCTGCCATCAGCAAATGGGGTCCGTGCTCCAAACAGAGGGGGCTTTCCTGTGCTGCCCCGGGGGCAAGGAATGCCTTCTCCTCCTCCTTCTCCTCCTGCCATCACCAAAGGGGTCAGTGCTCCAAACACGAGGATAACCAAGCACTGAAATGGAGATGGGTACGTGGGCACCACACTGTCCCAAATCATGGAGTCACAGAAAGGTCTGGGTTGGAAGTGACTTTAGAGGTCATCGAGTTCAATCCCTACCACGGGGGGATGGAAGTGCTTTCACTGTTTTTCCAGGATTTTGCCTAAATGACAGCTGCAGGTTCTTGGGGAATTTGATCTTCCTGCCGCTCTCAGGGCCTGGACAAGCCCAGGGTTTCCTGCTGAGCTGCTGGCCCTGCTCCAGGCTGGCTCCTCTGAGCACTCCTCACCCTGCAGGAGTGTGGCCCCAGCAGAGTCCAGGGCTGTCAGCAGGACAGCAATGACCTTGGACCAGCCAGGCTGAGCAGGCCCCACAGGATTAACAGAAAATCCACTCTGGATTTTCTTAGGAAAGGTGTTTTTTTGGAGAGAAGTTCTCAGGAGAAGGTCCTTCCAATGAGGCAGGAATCGTGCTCTTCCCTGCTGCTTTTTTGCCTAAATCTTTCCCATGGGCCAAGCAATTAGTTGGTGTGACTCAGTGGCTTTGATGGAACAACTGCTGATTTACACCAGTTGATGAGCTGCTCTGATTTTCTTATAGAAAATCACAGTTAGGCTGTTACACTTAACCTGTACTAAACTGTGCATGAATGATTTATTGTGAACTTCTCATGCAAATGACATTAATAGACTCTGTCATACATAGGAGAAGATGCTAGAAGATTACTAAAAGCTGCTGCACTTAAAAATGTTTCAGAAGAAAATAATGTCTTATATTGTATTACCTGAGAAATCCATCTGATCTCCCCTTGAAACATGAACATGAGAGAACAGTGTGAAGGTTGTGCTGTTCGTGTGTAGTACCTTGAGGCTGTACCAGAAAAGCTACAAGAAGTGTTTTAAAGGAATAGATATTGATACCCAGAGCTGCATTACAAGCAGGGAGAGAGCTGTTTTCCTCACACACATCCTTCACCCCGCCTCGTGATCCAGGAGTGTTTGATGACTTCAGGATCACACTGCAGAGAAGAAACAAACCAAAAGCAGTCCTGTCTAATTAACTGAACATATTTACATGTGTAAAACTCTCCTGTAGTCCTCGTAATGACTAATGCATAATTATGCACAGACAAATCCCCACAGTAAACACAAATATTTTTGTTTGTGATTATTTATCTCAGGAGAGCTTGGCAATTTGTCAGGGCTTTGCTGAGCTTCTCAGCTGAGCCCAGTGAGGTGTGGGCAGAGAGTGGCTGCTGTGGTCACCCCAGGAGCCCTTTCAGCCATGCAGCAATAGAGGAGGGCAGCTTTGGGCTCCCAAAATGCCTCTGCATTGAGAAATGTAGATTTGTGGAATCACAGGATTGTTTAGATTGGAAAGAACCTTTAAGATCAAGTCCAAGCATTAACCCAGCATTGCCAAAACCACCACTAGACCATGTCCCTCGGCACCACAGCTACATATCTTTTAAATACTTCCAGGGATGGTTTGGATTAAAACAAAGTATTTTGCAAGTTTATTCCAATTCCATGGAAATCCTGTGATTTTTCCCAATTTTAGGCAACATTCACAACCTTTTCATTTGACAACCTTCTTTCTTTTGTGCTGTCTCCCTCAGGTCGCTGGGATGGAACAGGCTCATGTGTGCTCATCTTGTCTGGATGTTACCAGGTGATGTTTGCCCACAGAGAAAAGCCATGTCCCAGTGGCTCCTTCCTCTGTCCATGTTCAGTTATCTGAGCTGCAGGAGCCAAGCAGGTTTTGTACTTTGTACTTTGACTTCAGCTTTTGTTGTCCTGGCTCACTCCAGGGCATTTCTGCAGGGACAGACAAACCTCCCCTACCCAGCCCCTGACCAGGGCCAGTTTGACATCAGCCCTGATTCCCCTCGTTTCACTGGGGCATCTGCACCAGAAAATCCATCCTGTTTTGATTCTCCACAGCACATTGTGGTGCTCTGGAAGGCTGTGGGGAAGGAGGGCATAGGCACCATGGCCAAACCAGCACTGCAGCAGGTACAGGCAGCTGTGGTGTGGAAACCCAAAACATCCCTCTGGCTGTCCAGGACAGCCAGGATCCCTGCCAGGGGTCTCAGAGACCCTGGCACAGAGCCCAAAACTCCTGTGACTTTGATTATGACCCATGGAGCAAATTACCAACCTTATATGAGGATCAGCAAGCCACAACAGTTTAGGTAGAATAATAGTGAAGTTATCACAGGGTGGAAAAGTAGATTTTGGGGTTTCTGGTATGGGGGTTCAGGAGGCAAGATGGAGGGAACTGGGTGTGTCCAGCCTTTCTCCTTCTTCTTCTTGGCCTCCATCTTCTGCTGTGATGGTGGCACTTTTGGATTGGTTTAGAGTAGAAGCTCACTGTCTAACATAGGTGAGAGGTATTGGAAAGCAATTGTAAACATTGTATATGTAGTTTTTAATATAAAGCCATAACACCGCCCTGGGGGCAGGCAGAGTGCCTGGAACTGTCCTGCTGGACAGACCTCGGCAGGGCAGGAGAAAGAATTTTATAGGTAAAATACAATAAACAACCTTGAGACTGAGAACTGAAGAGCCCTGACTCCTTCTTCAAGTGCTGGGCTGGGAAAAGAGACTTTCAAACTCTTCTTGGGGTCGCTGATAAGCAGAGATCCTGACGCTGTGGGAGCATCTGCCCAGTGCCCTGAGCCTGTGTGAGAGCTCTGACCCACCCCACTGGTGTTGTGTCTCCTCCCTGAGCTGCCATCACCCTGCCTGGGAGCTGTGTCACATCTCAGCCCATGTTGCTCCTGCCTGAACCCCCCCAGGGCCACCAGGAGCTCTCCGAGCCCTCTGTGCCATGTCATCTTAATCCATGGAGCCAAGCAACCCCCAGTGACAAATTCATCACTTAGTCATTGCCTTTCCTCCTAAAATCCTCTTCAGGGAACAATTCTCCCATGTCTGATGCAGTGACTAATTGATAACTTTCTTTAAGGGGACTGCACAATAACTTTCTTTAAAGCAGTGTGTTATGATCAGTGGATTTTCCAAGGAGCGTGCTGCTCTCTTAATTCTCACCTTCATTATTTTAATATCTCTGTAAAATGGATTTCTAATGGATCTATATTGCCATAAAATTTTAGGGATGGTGGGTGGGTGTCAATAAATTCTTTGCAATCCGAGCGGCTCCGCCAGCCGGGTAGGGAGCAGAGTGACAGGCTCTGGGGACAAGCCAGGTCTTGACTCAGGATTGCAGCTTCCAGCAGTGTGACCTTCCCTGATTTGACCCCATCCTGCTGTTTCTGAACACCTTGCAAAACTTCATTAAGCAACATGACTAGTATCTGTCAGAAGCAATTCTTTCTCTCCCACCTCCTCACCCCAGGGATAAGTCATATCAGCTCTGGCAGGAATACAGAAGCTGCCCTAGGTACAATCCAACCCCAAGTGTTGATACCTGGTGAGTCTGTGCAGAGCAGCAGTCATCACATCTCAGTGTTTTCACCCAAAGTTCCCAAGGCATGTAATAAATGTACATTATATTGGCATCAATCCCCTTCAAAACGTCCTCTGCCACTGACAGAGAAGGAAAGCAGCAGCCAGGGTGCCCAGCTTAATCAAAAAAAGAAAGAAAGCAGTGGATGTTGTGGCTCTCTGAGGATTTTACAGAGGTCAAATTATTCCCATGTGTATTAGCCAGCACATTGGGAAAAACTCCTTTACCACTGGGTCCCATAAAAACTGCCCAAAAATCTCATTTTTTTCTCATCCATAGGGGCTATCATAACTCATTTTTACCTTGAAGACTGAAATTGCTGGCCCAGTAACTGCTCAGGAAGGAGCTGCAGCTGTAAGCATTGCCACTCTGCCATGCTTTACCCTGAAGAGCTCCAGGATTAGGAGGTGATAGAGGGAGGGTGATGTCCACTGTTATGAACAAAAATTCGGTTAATATTTTTTTCTGTGAGAAAAAGTTACCACTACTGCTGGGCTGCTGCCTTTGTTATTGTAATCACGGGTCGTTGTCGTTAATGGTTGTTTTTGTATTAGTAAAAGCCCTGGCTGGGGCGAGTTAATGGCCCTTCTCCTGAGACTGTAACGGGTGGGGACCTTCCCAAGGCTAAGTTTTACCTTTCCCAGAATAGTGAAGACACCTGAGAGGGTGGCGGGGGTTATTCAAAGTGACTCCCAAGACCAGAATGCTTTGTGGAACCCCCGACTCCAAACCCACGGAGAAACCCCAAAAACAACGAGCCACCAAAGAGTTGAGAGACTGGAGTGATGTCTGGACGTGAGGAGCCGAGTGCTGAGCCTGCAGAGACGCGGAACACCTTCGGACCCTCTCGCCCTGACCACGAGAGTTGACCCCGGCGGTGAGACCAAGCTGACGGAATGGGAGGGGCACCATCTGACGGGATCAGCAGGCCCTAAAGGCTCCCAAGAGGATCTGATCCCCAGCTCTGCTCCTGGTGGACAGAGCTGTGCATATCCTCCTCCTCTGACTCGCCCTGGGAGAGACGACAGGAGACTGCAGCCCCGCCGAGCTACCCGATCCTGAGCTGATCACTTTTAATAAAGGCATTAAACAGGAGAAGAAGTCTCCTGGCCCTTGTTTATTTCATCCACACTCAGCATATGTGACATGAAGAAATCCTCTGACAGAAATGGTGGGGGCTGAAATCTGTTCTGTTGTTCCACTGCCAGCATGGGATGACTGGATATTATAAAGTCCTGCTGCAAAACCCCACCAAAGGCTGGTTTGCCCTGAGGAAATGGTGTTGGGCTGCCACAGGCACTGCTCAAACCAGTGTGGGAACAGTGCCGGGACCGAGGTTTATTTTTTAACTTAAGCATTTGCACGTTCTTTCACCACTGCTTTAATGGCTGATGGGGTGCTAGGAGGTATTCTCCCTAGCCCTGGTTTCTGAAGAGTTTTCATCCCTTAGGTGCTTCTTGGGTGCAGCTGTTTGAGCTGCCAAAAAAAGTCAGACTGGTGTATACAGCAAATTAACCTTTTTTGTGGCCCCAAATCTGCTTTTTTTTTACTGGGGTGAGAGACTTGCAGACAGGTAAGAAAACCAAAAGCACCTTGACTTTTAAGCACATCATGAAAACAGTTCCAGTGCTTCCCATGTGCAGGAGGCTCTGTGTGGGGTGAAGATAAAAATCTACAAGCTGAAGGAGACTTGGAAAAACCTTTTTGGAAAGGCTTCTTTTCAGCAAAGAAGCACTGGCAGCTTCCTCCCAGTTAATTGAAATGTTGGGTAATCAGGGTTTTTTCCCTTTCTGCTGCAGGATTTTTATTACAAACACTTGGCTTGGTGCCCCTGTCAGTACCAGGGGTGACAACTCCAGTATTTCACTGGGGTTCACATGCTCAGCAAGGGTTTTCTGTGCAAAACCAGGGATTTCTGTAACATTTGCAGTGCCTGGATGATGAGCACTGCCTGTGCCACTGAAACACCCTGTGTCTTCCCTCTGCTTATTCCAGTCCCCTTGTACCAATATGTGATGACCTAAAAAACAGAGGAGGAGAGGCTGATTAATGGCAATACTTTTATTCTCAGAAGCACAACGGGAAATTTGCATCTTTGCACATTCCTCCAGCCTATAGACTTATCTCAGGGTGCCACATTCAAAGGTTCCAACCTCTAAATCATTGCTTCCTCCCCCCCAAAATAAGCTATGGGGCAAGCAAATCCTGGGCTCTGAGCCCTCTGTTCAGGGCAGATTATGTATTTATTGTAAAACAGCTATTGATAATAAGCAGAACATGTTATCACTGCTGTTGTGGCAGGCAGGGTAGGGAGTCATGTGCTTCTTGCTTGCTTTTTGGCCTCAGGACACTTGTGTTCCTGTTTGTACAATAGCTCTGCTTGGAGAGCAAGAATAAAAAATCCCATGTTTTCCCCCCTGCCAGATTGCTGTTTAGCATCGTGCTACATCTGTCTCGTGGGAAATACAGGTTGGAGACTCTCGGGTTGGGGAGGGAATTGAATCCAGATGTTGTGTTTTCTGGGCAAATGTTTCAAGTATTTGGTTGTTACACAAAAATAAAAAGGGGAACCAGCTCATCCAGTGCAGGGTAAAAGGTGAACTGGTGTTTTCTGGGCAAATGTTTCAAGTATTTGGTTGTTACACACAAAAAAAGGGGGAACAAGCTCATCCAGTGCAGGGTAAAAGGTGAAGTGTCAGACTCCTGGGATGATGCTCACCACAGTGGGTTTGCTGATGTGAAATGTCTGTGCCAGGCATCAGGAGGAACATGGGGTACCAGGTTTTCAGGAGCTCTTTCTGCTTGGGCCAGTGCCATGAGAGGACATTTCATAGTTGATGTGGAGGTGTCACAGCAGGGCATGGTCCCAGCAAGTGGGAGGAAAACATGGGGAAAGAAATATAAGTTATGAAAGTGAATTTTTCCAATAAAAAATTATGTATAAGCTCAGTACAGTTCATTAATGGTTGAATCAAAGACCTTTGAGGTCTTTTCCAGTTCAACAATTCTGTGATTCTATTTAAGTGTTCACCCTAAAGACACCATTTGTGTTAGGGTGGTCGGGGAGGGATGTGCTTTGCATCCTTCAGAGGGACTTTGTACAAATGGTTTGCACATTCATATTTTCATATTTTCCTTGGAAAATTTGGGAAGAGCCTGTGGTGTCCTGGATCCTGGCTTCCCAGAGTGATCCTGCCCTCTGAGCATCACCTCAGACAAGGGAGAGCCTTGGAGCTGTAGCTTCACTTTGTGTGGGCTCTGGGAAATCCTGTTCAGCACCAGAGACTGGATTCTCCTTAAGGAATGGGGCTGTTTGTCTCACAGGAGCACAGCACAAGGCTTTCACTTTAATTTTGTGTGTGCTCCTTATTGCTGGGTTGTAGCCCCACAATTCTCTTTGCAGAGAAAAGCAAGGCACAATTCTTCCCAAGAATATTCTTATCTCGTTTGCTGTGCCTGTGCTTGTGCAAAAGTAGGATGCAATATGGAGATTGTTTCCCCACAGTGATGGTGTTTTGTTTCCTTGGCCTGTCAGGGCCAGGTGTGTTTGTGTGGGGACTGTTGAGTGACAGTCACAAGATTTAGTGCAGCTGGAGTGCAATTGTGTGCAGGGTTGAGTGCTTGGCAGGTTCAGTTTTAGATGTATAGAATAATAGAGTATAATCAAATAATTAATTAGCCTTCTGATAAGATGGAGTCCTCCTCATCATTCCTCCATCGTTGGGGCCTTCTCAGCACAGCAATACTGGGTAAGAACTGTAAGAAATGCTGAGTGATGATTTTGTGCTCGGTTGGGTGATACAAAACCAAGCAAGGAATATTTTGCCTGGGTGTTGAGCCATTCCAACACAGCCCTGAACGTGTGAAGACCTTTGCTTAGCTTGGTTTTGTCACTCTCAGCAGAGAAAAAAGCTGTATCTGCGTGAGTGCCTGGCTCTGTGTGCTCAAAGCCACCCACCCTGGGGACACTGTGGTCACAGCCCTTTCCCTAACACACAGGCAGACTGGGCAAGGAGGTTTACAAGGCAGCAGAGGAACTCCTGCTCTGTGAGCACTGAGCCCTGGATCATCTGTCCCTTGGCCTCCCTTCACCCCAGCTGACATCTGCTCTTACCCACATGTGACAAAAGCACTACCTGGCTGCTGGGGAGAAGGAGAGCCTTCAAAGGCAGCAGGGGCTGCCTGGAGTGATGGTTCCTGTGCTGGAGCAGCTCTGGAAAAACACAGCTCAAGGAGAAGCCTGTGCCCTGCCACGGTCCTGCAGCTCAGGGCAATTAGGGGACAGATGTGCCATGAGTGGTGACAGCAGCCACCAGCTGCTACAGAGCCCTAGGTGCTGGGGTGACAAACCCACCTGGATCTGTGTGAGCTCCCCAGGAGAGTGGGAGGGCAAAACCCCAGTGGGAGACCAAAATAGGGGAGAAAAAAAATCAAATTACATTGGATATAGCCCTGTATTCAATGGCAAAGAGCTCAGGTAAGACAGGAAAAGTTTACTGGAATGTGTTTACTGGAACAATCAAGGACAGTATTTCAGAACAGGGGTGTCAAACACAACAGGCTCTCTGTGGGGCTGTGGTTATATCATGCTTTTGGTGGTAATTTCTCCAGGGCCAAGAAAACAGATTAGTACACAAATCACTTTCAGTTTTATTCCATTTTGACATTTCAGGGTCTCCAGCAACTTGGCATCACTCTGCGAAGCCAGAAATATTTGTGTGTTAAGAGCGTGTTTTGAATTACAAATATTTCAACGTTCACACCACGGAATTTAGGGGACCAGGAACATTCCTGGGCACAGTTGCCAAGCAGAGTTTTTGGTGCAGGGCAGCCTCCTGTAAGTGCATGTTGTGCCATAAACATGACATCTCTGGAGTGAGAAAGGCAGAACAGAAGAAATCTCCTTTCCAAAAGGAATCTCCTTTCCAAGTCTCCTCGGAAAGCAGCAGTGGTGCGCTGCTGCAGCTCGGGGGTGTGTTGGGAAGGAGTCTATAGGTGCTGACCTACATTTAAGTGAGGAGAATGAGGGGCAGCTCAGCTGGCCCTTGGGATGACACAAGGGCATTTTCCCTCCAAGCCAGGTCTGTCACCATCCTGGCGTATGAATTCACTCCCGGTGAAAGGTGCCAGACTGACATTCAAAATAAGAGAGGAGAAAAAAAAGAGCCTAGTTCTTAATAATTCTTTCTCTTCTTTGTGCTGATGAAGTACAATGGGACATTTAAATCTGATTTTTTATAACATTTTGCATTGCTATAGATCACGGTCTGACCTGGAGAAGACACTTTGTTCTGACTACAATGATCTGATATTTCATATTTTAGTATTTTTTTTTTGTCTTCCCCGTAGTGTTTCTCTTGCATTCTGGCACAATATGGGCTCCCTCCAGTGGTCAAGGGGCTCCGGGCTCCCGGTGTTGTTTGCCCAGGGGCTGGCACAGGGCGGCTTTGGGGCTGGCATCAAAAATGCCAACGGGAATCATGCTGGGATTGTGCTTCTTTGCCCCCAAATCCCCCTGCGGGTGCCAGGAAGCAGAACCACCCCTGCTCTGTAACCCCTGCTCCATTCACATTTCAGATTTCAGTGGAACAGCCCGAGAAAATAAAGATTGAGGCTCTGGATTTCCTTGCAGTTCCCAAAACGTTCGCTGCAGAAGGGGGAGAGGAAACAGGAGAGGAGAGGGAACCGGAGATCTGCTGGAAGACCCAGACACAACAATTTTTAGCAAAAAAAAAAAAAAAAAAAAAAAAAAAAAAAAAAATCTTCCCGTGGGATTTTGAGATCAGACCCTGACTTTCTCCTGACAGAAACACTTAATGTGGTTATTGTGGGGGACAAGTCAAGCGCTGCCACTCTGAAATGTGACATTTCCATGTGCTCAGCCAGGGTTGCATTTCAAACTGGGGAATTGTTTTTGGAGTCCCCGTTTAGGACGGGGATCCCCTCCGATGGCCCTGAGCCCAGCAGGGCTGTGCAGGGAGGTGCCCTGGAGGGCAGGGCCGTGTCCCTGGGTAGCCCAGAGTGTCCCCAGGTGTGTCCCTGCAGTGTGTGCTCACACCTGCCACAAACAGGGGTGCTCTTGGGGTGCAGCAGGGATGTGTGTGTGATCCCCCTTTCCACCCCTGGACCAGCCCCACAGAGCCCCTGCCCGCGGGAGGGTGTAAGGAGGGGTGAAGGCACCGACCCCCATTTGCAGGGGGTGGAGGTGAAGCCCCACTGCACCCCTTTATACACCTTTGGGGGGGTCAGATCTCCTGCCACCCCGTTCCCAGGGGTTGTGAGGAAGGGATGAATGCACTCAACCCTGTTTTGCGGTTTGTGGGTGTGAATGCACCGACCTCCATTTGCAGGGGGTGGGGGGAGCCCTCTGCACCCCTTTATACACCTTTGGGGTCTTCAGCTCTCCTGCACCCCCGTTCCCAGGGGTTGTGAGGAAGGAGTGAACACACCTAACGCCGTTTGCCGTTGTGTGTGTGAAGGCACCGACCCCCTTTTGCACGGAGGTGGCGGTGAAGCCCCTCTGTGTCTTTTGGAGGGGGGGCACAGCTCTCCCGCTCCCACCACCTCTCCGTGGGGGTGTGCGACCGAGGGATGAATGCTCCGACACCCATATGCACGGGTGTGTGTGTGTGTGTGTGCATGTTTTGCATCCCTTTCGCAGCCCTTCTGGGGGGACACAACCCCTTTGGGGGGGACACTTTTCTGTCGCCCTCTCTCTCCCCTCACGCACGGGGTGGAGGGAGGTTTGCGAGGGAGGAGTGAATTGCCGTTCGCTGCCGTTGTCACGGGGGTGGCGTGTGTGTGTGTGAAAGCACCGGCCTGCCGGGGTGGGGGTGACCCCCCTGTTCCCCTCTGGGCTGTGAGGGGATGTGGGGGGGGGGGTCACATCCCTCTCCCCCCTCCCCCCGCGCGCCTCGGCGGGGTGGGGGCGTGGCCCGCGGCGCGCGCGCGCGGCTTCGCCGCCGTTCGGCTGCGGCCGCCGCGCTCATTTGCATACCGGCGGGGGCTCCCCCTCCCCTCTCCGCGTCACGTGGTCGGAGGGGCCGGGTCGGTGGTGGTGGTGGTGGCGGCGGGCGGGGGGGGGAGGGGGAGCGCGGCACTTCCTGTTGGCAGCCAGCGCGGGAGGGGGCGCGCGCGGAGCCGCCCCGCGGTCTCGCGCTGCCTGGCGGGGCTCTGTCAGTCAGCGACAAAATGGCCGCGGCGGCGGCAGCGGCGGCAGCGGCTCCTCTGCTCCCCAGGGCGGCACCGGCGGCAGCGGCGGCGGCGGCGCGGAGGAGCGGGGGACCGGCCCGGCGGCACTGAGCCCGGCACCGCCTGCCCTGCGAGCGGACGAGGCGAGAGCGAGCGGGAGAGACGGCGAGCGACGCTGCGTTCCCTCCCCCCTCCCCTTCAGCACCCCGGCGGACCGACCGACCCTGCCCGAGGCGCTGCTGCGGCTCCCCGGGGACACGCCGCCGCCTCGGCTGCCCCGCTCCCCGCCGGTCTCTGCCGGATCCCTGCGGAGCACACGGAGAGAGCCGCGGGATCGCCCCGCTCCCGCCTGCCCGCGGATCCCGCTGCGAGCCAGGCACACAGACTGTCGGGTTTCCCCGCTCCCTCCTCCCTCCGTGAAAGACTTTGCTGGATCCTCCTCCCCGGATCCCCTCCCCGCGCTCGCTCCTTCCTGCGGGAGCGGCTGCCGGATCCTCCTCCCGCCGCGGATCGCCCGCGGGGTCCCTGCGGAGCCGCGGACCCTCCTCCCCTGGCAGAGCCTCCGCTGGATCCTCCGCCCCCCCGGAGCTCCCGGCGGGATCCTCCTCCTGCCCGCAGCCCCATGTGAGACTCCGCATCCCCCGTGCCTCCGCCGTGCTCTTTCAGTTGGGTTTTTTTTTTTTGTTTTGTTTTTTTCCACCCCCTCCTCCTTTTATTTTGAAGGGGGGATCCATCTTAAAACTCTTTTTCTGGATCCCGGTTTCTCTTTTTTTGATTTGCACTTTTTGAAAAACCCTCAAATGCTCCTCCATGTGGACTGAGAACCCATCAAGACACACACACGAGAACTCATCCCGATCAACTCCAAATCCTGGCTTTCCGTGGGTTTTGCTGCAACACATGAAAGCAAACTTGTATTTAAGACACACTCGTGCAGAAATTTAGCTGGGGACTTGAACGTGTATTTTGTCTTGGTTTCTTGGTCTTGGTTATTTTTTTGTTGTTTTATTTTTCTTTCTTTTTTTTTTTTTTTTTAATTTTGCTTCACTGGAAATCAAAAGCTTGTTTTGGAATTGGACCTGCTTTTGCTGCACTTCTCCTCTGGGCTGGATAACACTGAAGCTCTTCGCTTTTCTACTTGGATAGTGTTTTCCTGTTGATCTGTTGGGTTTTTTTCATCTCCTGTGTGGCAGACTTTTTTTTTTTTCCCTGAGGGGGGTAAACAAACGACGACAAAACAACAAAAAACTTAATTTTTTTGGCCGTGTGAGATTTTTTTCGTATTCATATTCGTGAAATTACGGGTACACTTACAAAAAAATTGAAAAAAAAAAAAGAAGCATTAAAAATAAGAAAGGAACACGTCAGAGAGACCCCTACACGCTAGACAAAATACTCACTTGTTTCCTTACAGCAAGACTGAATCGAAAGCTGCCAAAGAGCCCCATAAAGAAAAGACTAAAAGGTAAGAAGGGGTAAGAGCATCTCTTAATCCGGGCACGGTAGAAGTTAGCAGGGGAAGAGACCTGCAAAGCCGGTGCATTGCTCCTTTTTCACAAGTCTAAACTAGATTATTATTATTTTAAAACTGTTTATTAGTCAGCGAAGCAAGAAACACCCCAGAACATTTCAAAATCTTTTATTTTTATACGATTTTTTTAAAAATACGAGCAACCTCCGGATGTTTTTTAAATGTAGAATTAACTGGGTGTTTTTTCTGTGTCCGGAATCGCTGTTTCTCCCCGCACAGCGAGCAGAAAGTGCCATTTGTGAGCGTGTTGTGCCATTCAGACATGACACGAAGGCAGCTCCTGCTGCAAGGCACGGCCGTGTGCTCTTGCTTTAGAACTTACACGTGTGAAAATTATCGCACAGCGCCTTGGAAATGATCCCAGGGCTGGAAAATTGTGGGCATGGCCAGCATTGCTGCCCTGTGGGCGAGCACATGAGCTCCAGCTTTGTCCTTCATAGCTGCTTTCTCTTAAAAGTTCAAATACCTAGCTTTGGGTTATTTTTCCTCTTTTTAACCCCCCCCACTCCGCGAAATGAGATTGTGAGGATCCGCAGTAATTTTCTCCTGAGTATTCACAGAGAGATCTTCGTCTAAACCTGGAATGTCCAGGGGGAGAGAGAATAGTAAACAGAGTTTTATTCCTTTAACTGCGACGCAGAAGGGTAGGAAAATGGGGAGGGCTCAGTTGTTAACCTGAGAAATCCTGAAACACTGGAAGTTTATTAATTGTTCGAGGCTTCTTTGTTTGTATCACAAGTTTGTGTCAAAGGTTAATCTTCTTAATATGTAATTAGTTGAAGGTTCAATTATGGGATTTATTGAACTCAATTGGGTTTCCCCCCCCTCTTTTCCCATTAAAAATAATACTGCAGGTCTTTGTGACTAGTTTATTTTCTGCTACAACTCGAGTGTATCTGCGAGATGAGATTTATTCAATTATTCTAACAACCAGTTTAAATTTAGAAATAATCTTTGGGACGTCATACCCATGTCTGTTGCATATTTTTCCTTCTCGTTTGCATATGTATGTATCTGGCGAATTATGCTAATTTATGTACAGAAATTTGCTGTGGACATTAGGCCGGTTAAGGTAATTAAAATTCCAATAAATCCCGCTGTTAGTGGTGCAAAGCTTTAAATCAGGTGGGTGTTGGTGGTGCTGTGGACCTGAGGACAATGCCAGAGCTGAGGAGCAGGAGAACATCTGCACTGCTGCTGGGTGCACTGGGAGAGCCAGGCACGGCTTCCGGATCCTGCCCTCCTTCCCTGCGGTGGGTGGGGTTTTTTTTGGATTTTTTTTTTGGATTCCCTAGCAAATTTAAATGAGAATTTAAATGGAGTTTCCTCTCAGATATTACATTAAAATAAAAAAAAAATTTCGACAAGGTACACACGGGTTCTCACTGCTTCCCCTGGTGTTTTCCAAGGAAATAGGAGGTGACTTGCAACCTGTGCTTAGCACATCACAGAGTTTCCTTCCCGCGGTTCCTGGGCTTCAGGAATCCCGGGGATGTCTGGCTGGCTGCTCCTGTGTGTTATTTGTGAGCTCAAAATGGTGTGTGCTGAGCAACAGCCCCCGGATGTGCTGGCGTCCCTGCTGTGGCTTCTGGAATTCTTTCCAGAAGGTGAAAGCAGCAGTGTCAGCCCTGGATACCCCAGTGAGGAAGCGGCTCCAGCCTCTGGAAGCTCGGGCTGCTCTGGGGAACACTTGGTGTTTTTTGGCTGAGATTCCTCGTGGATAACGTGGCAGCTTCTGAGCCCTGGACTCAGTCTGTGAGAAAAAACCAAACCTGTAGTAAATCAGATTAATTTCAACTTTTTTAGGGAAAATGAGTGCTTCAGGGCAGCAGCAGTAGTTTAATAATGCCTTGTGTGGCTTTGTCCTTATCTTCAAAGGGGAACGGATCATTTCTGAGTGGAAGTGATCTGCCTGGCTGCCTGAGATGAGGAGGGTTCATTGCAATCCAGCCCCCGGAGAGCAGGTGCTGCCACGGGGAAAACTGCTGCAGCCAGGACTTGCTCCAGGGGGAAAGGGGTGGGCATTAGTAGGGGCTCATTTTAGCCAATATTTTGTACTTTTGTCTAAAGGTTTTGTTCATAGCAATGAAAGAAACAAGACAAACCTTTTATTGAGAGCTCCTCTGGATTGCAGCAGGATATATTCATTTTTCTGTTCTATGTGTGGATTCCCATATTGACAGATTTAAGTCTGGGATCCATCAGCCTAAGAGCTGTTGTGCGTGTGCTGTACATCAGCTTTGCAGCACATGGATTATTTTGGGGCTGTCAGCGGTGCAGGTTGCCAGTCCCAGTGCTGGGAATGTCCTTGTGGGCAGCCTTGGGCTGTGCCATTTCCCCGCTGGCCACAGCACAGTGGAGTTTGCTCTGGGACACTGCCCTTGGGCTGAAAACCCTTTGGGGACTTGGAGGTTCACCCTCAGCCATGGAATCCTGGCTTCCTCCAAAATCTGTCTCTGATCGCCTGTGAGTGGATGGGTTTGCCCGTTGCAAAGCCTGCTGGATTTGATGAGATCAATGAAAACCCCAGCTCCGCCTTAATTTCTGGTTTCTTCTCCAGGATTTGCCTTTTCTAATAACATCTCGCACTCTGCTTTTAATAAGTTGAGGTCTCTCGCTGATGTTTGTAGGAAGTAAGGTAATTCTGTACTCTTTTTGCTTGAAAGAGGTTTTTAAGACTTAGAAAATAATGAGATGAAATTTCCTTAAAATAAGAAAAAGAATTGGGCATAAGACTATTTTAATCTGAAGATTCTTTGTTGAAGTTCTCAAAGCTCTTATGTTCCATACCTTGCCCAGTATGGACTAACAATAAAACAAGATCGAGTGAAAGGTTTTGTCAAGCAGGGGTTTATAATCTTGTGTAGTCAAGCAAACTGTTGCTGAGTGGCAGTCTTATAGAGAGCATAGCCTTAAATTAATCTAGAAATAAACCCGCTTATTTTTCAGTTTTTCATTCACTTCATTCAGAAAGGGCAGGAATTTTATTGACAGAGTTACTGCCTGCTGTTCACTCTAAATGACCGGGACCTCTGCAGCCCCTTCAGATGCTCCGTGCCATGGAGACTCCTTTTCTCTTTCATGTTACATTTATTAAAAGCCCAATGGCAGCGTTTACTTTCAGTTTTAGCTGTGAAGACTTAACCAAGAGCGGGGGATGTGGGAACGGGTAATATGTTAACTTAGCAGCTGGCCTCGCCGAGATAAACATGCGCTTTTCCAAATGCTGTCATCTGGCCCCTTTCCAAAACAAGCTGAAGGAGGAGGTCAGGGGTGGAGCCATCCCCTGCTTCAGTAAAAAGAGGCTTTCATTTGGAAAGAATTGCCAGATCGTATTGACTAAAAGAACTGCAGATTTTAAATAAAATGACCAAACCTTTCCTGAGTAAATCAAATGGTCTCTCTTGATGGCTTAAATTTAAGTGCCTTGTTACAGTGCTGCTTCTCTTTGAAGGTTCAGCAGCTTTAGTGCAGAGTGCATATTTCTGCATTTTTTTAAAAAAATCAGTGTTTTATGTAAGACTTTGAACACGACAACTGATAAAAAATGTATCATCTTTGGTAACACTAAGAGACCTGCAACACAAAAGTACTATTGTTTTAATTGTTTAAAATTCAGATTACAAGATAATGGTAATACCATTAGAAGGTTTCCCCTTGGCCTGGAAGCTGCAGGTAGGAATGTGTCGATCCCTCAGTATTAAAGATGAATGATAAGGAAACCTCTTAAATGCCTGTGACGCTGCAGTCTAGCCAATTTAGGATCAGCTGATGCTTTCTAGTGATAATGGCTTGAGGTTTTCAGCTGTATTATGAAGATATCAGCCAGGGCAAATAGTGTTTAGAAGAGAAGTATACTTTATTGAATGGGGAGATGATCTAGAAGTGACAGTAAATTGCATTACTAAATGATCTATGTGCTCTGTGCCGTCTCTTCACTGGCAAATGGTGTTGGTAAAATGAAAGATGGTTATTCTTAATGTATGAAAGCAGAGGAATCAAAGTAGTATTTGATCTCCCTTTAGGAATCTGTGCTAGTTAGGAAAATTGTCAACTGAAGGCATGGCTGAGTTGTACATCTTAAATACCAGAAGGAGATGTACTTGGGCTTATTTTATCATTACTTAATCATGGTTAACTTCGCTGTGGATTCCCAAATACAGTTACAACTGTGTTTTCTGAAACTTCATTGTGCTCCTTCCTGCCTCGTCACTAATATGTTTTAAAATCTCCCGCCCAAGGTACAAATGTGTGGATTTGATCATAAAGAAACTGGCACCGAGCAGTCCCTGGGCTCTTTGAGGTCGTGTCAAAGATGGTGGAAAATACAGCACTACTCTAAAACATGCATCTGATTCTTTTGTCTTATTTTTGAAGAGAGTAGCATGTCTGTCTCTTCCTCCCAATAAAAAGGCTTCTGTCACTGAAGGCAGCTGTAAAATCACTGGCTGTTCTTGCATCTCGAGGTTCAGGGTACCGGGCAAATCCGAGTGAGTTTTGGTCTCAGCCCTGGGTGTGAATCAGCGCTGTAATTTTTCAGCGCTGAGGTCTCAAACGTAGTTGTAATTCAAGTTCATAAAATATTAGAAGCCCTGGCAGTCCTGAGGTCTGGTTTCTGGAGCTCTTCCCCGTGGGTTTGCAGCCAGGGATGGCTGAGAGGGAGAACAGTTATCTGTGCTGCAGCAGTGATGGTTTATGGCTGGGTGCCCAGATTGTCTGGCTTTGCACACAGCTTTATAGTTTGCCTTTGAGGGCTGTGGAGGAGGTGGAAGTCATTTGTAATAAACAGCTATCTGCAGCCTGCTTTTTCTGGGGTTTGAAATGTACAGCCATTTAAAAAATTGCAAACCAGATGTACATTTACTTAGATTTCAGTCCGGAACCTCTGTGTTTTAGGAACTTGGTTATGAGAAATGGTAACAATTGCTTACTGCTTTGTATTGAAAATACCTAATATTTATCCCTTGGATGTTGCGCTGTTTTTTTTAAGCTCTGCATTGCTAGACAATAAGATTTTTCAGGTGTTTTTTTTTTTTTTTTTTTTTTTTTTTTTTTTTTTATTTGAGAGAAAAATTGACTTGTCAAATCGGTTGGCATCCTTTGTGGTAATTAAGCCCTAGAGAAAAAATATGTTTATATATCTCAAAATAGTTATCATGCAGCTACCAGGTATAGGCTCATTTAGGAAAAGATAACAGCCACCCCCCTTCCACAGCAAGGAAAACAACCACCCTGGGCTATGTTTAGTTGCTGCCCATGGGTGTTTTCAGAGGGAGATCCATTCCTCCCTCTATTTCTCTCCCCCATCTCCTTGTTCTGGGGTCTGTGCGTGTTTTCCCATGCTGATTTTCTGTAGGGATGGTGCTGCTGCCTTTGTTACAGTGTTGCCCAAGAGGAGTCTCTTAGAATGACATTACCTGATTTTTCTTGGTTGTGCTCTTTTCCTTCCTATTCCTTTCTTCCCTTCCCGTGCTCTGTATGCACAAAGTTTACAGTTTTCTCTCTCATCCTGCATTTCCAAAGCTTCCCCATGGGAAGTGGGAGAGCTGTTTGTTTTGGTGGAGGGATGGGGAGTGCTTGCTGCGGCTTGAACACATTCTGGGTGGTCAGTGTGTCTGTCTACAGATCGATTGTTAGTCCAGGCTGACTTCTGCCATGTCTATTTTAAGCTCAGCCAGATATCTGTGTTGTGTCAGTTTGATTTCAGTCCTGCTCAAGCCTCCAACTCTCAGGTCTTTGAGTTCTTCAGAATTCCAAAGTGTTTTCATGGCTGATGCTCGCGTCATTCATTGGTGCTGACAATGGAGATCCTTGTTTTTAAACAGTGGCTGGTTACTGGTAAACAAAAGAGCATCAGCCCAGTGCTTTAACACAAACCGTTCTAGAAAAAAGGAGCAGTTCAGGGAGAATGCCAAGGGAAAAAAATAAAAATCAGCTGTACAGATGCATAATGTGCTGACTGCCATTTTCCTGTGTTCCTACAAGGTCATTCGTAGACCATGGAAGGTGCTCTTGGTGGTGTTTGTAATGTTTTTGCTTGAACTCAGTGTGTGTTCACAGTAGCCTTGAGGATGATCCTGCGCATGAAATATGGAGCTAAAATCTTCAGTAGCACTGCAGGCATAACCTAATGGGGGTGTGTGTAAAACAAGTAAATCACTCCTTACACTACACGAGTGTGTTACCAAAGGCAGGAGCAGGATTCCTCATTATCTCTGTGCTAACATAGTTCTGTCCATCTGCAGGTCTCAACTTTCCTCTTCCCTCAGTGTTTTTAGTTGCACTTTCCAAGTGCCCAAACTTAACAGAAGAGAATTGCTCCCAGTGTTTGTATTGTCTGAGTTTTTACCACATCGGCAGCTTTCAAATGGGTGCTACCCTGAAATTCTTTCTCTTACAAAAGATGCTCCATCTCTGCAAATTGAATCATCCTTATCTCCTTCTGGTGGAATGCTGTAAGTGCCCAGTACTCATTCCTGTTTTGTGATGCAGAAGAAATTGCTCTTAGTTAAAAATAACCTGTTGGCATACATGTGCTGTTCACATCTTCCTGCCTGTGAAATTATTTGGTTTCTCTTTGCTGATGTAAACTATAATGAAGTATATGTTTATCTTGAATCTTTCAAAAATAAATTAATATGGGGAATGCAACATCTTCTGATAAGGAAGGAGGAGAGCCTAGTGGTAGCAAACTAAATGCTATTTAATGTTTTCTAGTATGATCATAATAAAAGATGTCTGATCCAGGTGTGGAGCTAAATTTGGTGTCTCACAGCAAAAGAACTGCTGCTGTTGAGAAGCAGTCTCTGTATAAATAGCTCTGTTTCAGGTGAAAGATTTATCATCTAGGTGGAGTTTGGTGAATGTGGTGAATTTTTACTATTTTTATTCTTCTAATCAATCTCATAGAATCAACTCCTTCACTTGAGAAAAGAATGGTCCAAATAAGTCTCATTACACCAACAGTGCATTAGAGATGTCAGTGTTTATACTCTGCCACCACATTTACATGTATTAATTGAATAAAGCAGTGGTTGGCTTAGTGGATGGATGTTTACGTAATGATTTGCCTAAAAAAAAAAAACCCTTTAATTTTTTCTTAGAAATCCTCTCCCTTAACTTTAAATTTTTCTTACATTTGTGAGAATGAAATGTACTTCACAGATCTCTGGGTGAAATACTGCAGTGATGACAAAACTCATTGCTTGTGAAACCAACAACCCAGACTGATAAAATCTTTTTTATCTAGGTGATATTGCAGCACTGATAGTCCACCTGCCCTGAAATTGTGCTTCCATCCTGCCCCATCCCCAGTCCCTCAGCATCCAGACAAGCAAGAGTTGCTTTTTCTGGGATTCTGGCTGCATCTACTGATCAGATAAAATACTTGGAGACATATTGGATATATTTCTGAGAATATTTGCTCCCCTTGGCATTTCATGCACTAAATGAAGGCATAAAATAGTTATTACTAAGATCATAATTGACCATAAATTGATTTCCAAAGTGGTATTTACTGCAACTAGTTTTCCTGTCCTGGAAGATCATTTATG
Source organism: Ammospiza nelsoni (assembly GCF_027579445.1). Classification (NCBI taxonomy): domain Eukaryota; kingdom Metazoa; phylum Chordata; class Aves; order Passeriformes; family Passerellidae; genus Ammospiza; species Ammospiza nelsoni. Next base: position 6,822,031 of record NC_080651.1, read on the forward strand.
GCTATTTCCTTTGCCCATCTCTCCCCCACCCTGCCTCTCCTCCCCCGTGGAGCTGCTATTCATTTGCCAAGTTGAAAAATGCATGATGGCCCATTCTGATGCTGGGTCTGATATTCTAATTTATGCTTTTAGTATGGAAAGTGAGGAGAGGAGCAGAGAAGTTGATTTTCATTAAGCACAAGTTTTAAGGATTACCCTTTCAGCACCCAGGGCTAATCTTTTAAACTCTGGTAGGTTTGTGGAAGGAAAGGTGGTTGGATTATGCTGTTTCCTTTATTTTGGATGACAGGATAAATCTTGAACTGAATCCAGTTTCCAGCCTAAAGATAGGTACAGAGTTTTTGTTTCTTATCTTACTCAAATTATGCTGCCATCTTAATTTTCAAAACAGTCTTGCAGCTGAAGATGCAGTGGAACAAAAACTTAAAAGCTTTAGAAAGTATTTTCTTTAAGTTAAATGACATTATTAGGGTGAACAGTGTGTTTTGATTTTTGCAGTGAAATACAAGGAGTGTATAAAGTGCACAGACCAAGTAAATTTTCTTCATTTGTGTTTAAACTTTCAGAAATTCACAGTGCACAACTTTTAGTACAGTTTATTAGTCTATAGTGTGTTTTGTCTTCCTTGACTCGGATCAAATTTGGTGTTAACCTCCTGCCGAGAATTCCAGGACCCCTGACATTTTATTGTGACTCTTGATTAGCTCACCAGGGTTCCTGCTAAGAATTCTTCTTTCATTCATTTGATAAATTGAATTCCCTATTCACAGTGCCTTTAAATAGAATGGTATTTGGAAAACTTGAAGACAACAGCTTGAATGTTCAATGAGCTTACTCAGCAAATTTAAAAATGCAGCAGAAGGAAATTATGGGTTTGTGTATTCTGAAATCTTCTAAAAGAATAAACATCTTACAAAAAGTTAGATCTCCATCCTCAGATTTGCTTTGAGTGTATTTCCCATTTGGTTTCTAAGACAAGGAGTTTTTTTTGACATCTCTTTTCCCTTTTTCATCTCGTTTTGCCTCGTTGTGTCAGCAGCTGTGGATTTAGCTTGCCTTAGTTTACCTGTGCCTGTGGAGCAGGTGTGGTGAGGTGTCACAGCACAGAGGGACAGAGGGACTTCAGCTGCCCAAGGCAGTGTGGGGAGAGAGCACCTCATCCTGCCCACCCTGGGCTCTGCAGCATGAGGAGCAGTGTCCTTATTTTTCTTCTGATTGTAGATTTGGGGACATCCCTTCCCTGTGGGGCTGCTGTCCTGTGATTCCCCCACCCAGTGTCCTGCATCTCACCCACCTGTGCCCCCAAGGTGACACCTGGAGGTCTCAGTGCTGTGGTAACAGAGGCTCACCCCCTCTCTTCCTAGAGATTGGCTTCTACAGCTTCAGCCACACATCTAGGAAATTATTTTAATGTCACAGGACAGCCCAGGCTGGAGGGGACCTCAGGTCATCTCAGCTGGGCAGATGAGTGTTCGGCTGGGGTGACACATGTGTGTCAGGTCCCTGCTGCTGTGCTGTTTTATTCCTGGACCTGCCTGGTGCAGTGTCCCTGCCTGTGGCTGCAGTGAGGGTAGTGTGTGTGCATTTTTCCACTCTGCCTCAGGGGAGGTGTTGCTCACCTTCCTGGGCCTGTGTCATCACACCGAGCCACTCATGAAGGTGGACACCCAATGGAGCTGTGGCTGCTGTAAGCTGGGGGTCTTTTGCTGAAGGTGTTAACACCACCTTCTTCCCAGAATAATCACAACGGTAGCACCACAAACCCTGGCTTCAGAGTAAATTCTCTTTCCTTTTTTTGATGCTGTGAGTTGTGTTGTCCACCCCACCTGTGTGACAGCACCAACCTGGTCTTCAGCTCTGGCAATAAATAAGTTCACTGTGCTTTCACCTGCTGCTGACAAAGTGATTGGGCTCAGAGATAATTGAGCACTGGCACCTAGCTGTAATGGAAGGGGGAAAGGAGGATTAGGTGGAAATCCTTAGAGGTAAAATGGTGCATCATTGTAGTAACACAAAGTTGATTTTCAAGTTTTTTTCAATAGAGGAGCATGAAGGCTTAGCTTTGCTTGCTGGAGGGCTCTGAGGGTTCACTGCACAGTGCTCCCAGCTGTGGCCTGTCCCTCCTGACCCCGTTGTCCCTTCAGGATGACAGGTGACTGACTGGCTCCAGCAGCCTCCCTCCCTGGGAATGGCAAAACATCCTGCGGAGCTGCTGCTCCTGTTCCAATTTCCTGGCCTCCTACATTGCAGTCTGTCTGTGCAGCTGCCCCAGGAAGCAGAGCTCCTCTAAATTGTTCTTGGAGTTCAGCTGCATAGAGCCATCAGCTTGTCTGTGGCTCCTGGGTCAGCTAAAGGGTGACACTTGGTCACTGAGGGGGACTGGCACAGGGCTCTCATCTTCTGAAGTATTTCCAGAAACCAAAATAGCCAGCAGTATCTGGAGAGACAAACATGCTGTGCTCTTGCTGAGCTGCTGGATTCCAAAGCTGTTTTCCTTTGTGCATTATGTCCCAGGAAGATTTGGGACGAGCTGTGGAGCAGATGCCAGATCAACTGCTGGTAACTATCATCAGGCCTGGGAGGGAATGGAAATCTGGTTATCTGCACCCTTCACTGTGTGGAGCTTAATTTTTCCATCACTCTGTGTTTGCTGGGGGAGGAGAGTTGTTTTTCAGAGTGTGTTCCTTGCTGTTTGTAGCCTGCTTTCAGTGATGAATTTAAGGCAAGCTTTTTTTTGGGCATGTGGGGCTTTTTTACTTTTGGTGCTTGCATAGCATGAGCGGTGCCCGTGAGCTGTGGTGTTGTCAGCAGATTGAGGTAGTAAATTCTGGTATGGTTCATGCCTGAAATGCACAAATGGCTGAGGTTTGGTGTAGAACTGGGTGCTAGAACTGCCCATGGCCACATTTACCTATAACTCCTTGATCTGCTCCATATTGGAGCTTGTATGAGCACTAATGTCCCTGCACTGTGGAGAGCAGCACTCCCACAGGAGCGGGGATGGACCTGTGTGCTGGCATCCCTGTGGGATTATCTACATGAATCTCTTCATTTGGATTGCAACTTCATGATTGATCAGGTGATTGTCCCCACTTGCTGTGCTTTGATTGGTGTCATGTGTCTTGGAGTGCAGTTCTCAGATGCCTTTTAAATCAGATGTCACTGGGTGATGAGTTCCAAGGGTGCAGTTAATGCTCTCCTGCTGCATGGGAGCAGGCTGGAGCTGGCTCCACCGGGAGCAGGGATGGTGTCAGTAGGAAATCCTCTGCAGTGTCACTTTTGCTCAGTAATAAAGGGTTAACAGCACCTGCAATATTCCTGGTTTTACTCCAGTGCTCTCCTTAGCACCCATCCCTCTCAGCTAACACACCAGGAGAAACTGGAGTGTTTAACAAAACCAAAATGAAGTCTTTAGATGAGCAAAAAAAAACAACTCCAAACCCTGCAAACATTTGCTGGAACTTGACAGTGTTCAAATATGGGCTCTTCAAACTTCTGGTTTGCCAGTCATAGTTCATCTGCATCTTTAGTTTATAAAACTTTTTCTTCTCTGGAATTTCCCTCCTCTTCCAGTCATTGGTGATAACCAGGAGAAGCTAAAACAAGGCCAGGTTGGTGTGCTTCTGAAAAATACCTTGAATTGAATGATAGTAACTACCTGTTCTGCCTTATTTTTGTTCTAATCTAATCTGCTTGAGTGGTTATTTACCTTATGTGCACACAAAGGAGGGTCACAGCAAGTTAACACTGGCTGAGCTGGAAACTACCAGTGGGAGCCCAGGTCCTGCAGCTCACACCAGCTGCAGTTCTCTTTTTCTCTTCTTGGGGTCCTGCCAGGATTTTATTGCTCTTCAACCAATATTCCAAAGTGACATCTTAGAAACACTGTGTGCTACTGAGACAGAGCATGGAACACAGACACTTTCTGATCCTGGAATTTCTGTTTTACACTTTGTAGGAGCAGGATTATTAATTTAATCTCTTGGACAACCTAAAATCTGCCTCTAGTTTCAGCAGTTTTAATAGAATGTTTTTCACACCATGTTCTCAGCTAATGCTGTGATGTTCTTGGTTGGTTTTGAATGGCAGCTCCATTCTGCTCCTGCAGACTCCAGGTTTGGTGGAATTTCTGAGTGGATGCAGAAATCTGACTGCTGCCCCTGTTCAGATGAATTTTCTGTTACACATTTCAAGATAAGTTCATCAGAAACTGGAGGTAGCAAAGCCCCAGCCCACATCTGTTAGCAATGGATGATATCTTGATGTTTCAGAGGAAGCAATCTCCTGTCAAGGCAAATAATCTATTAATGAGGGTTAATTGCAGGACAGAGACATAATTGGACAGTGAGAAACCCCAAAACATGGCATCAAGGAATCATAAATTATGGTCAAACAAAAACTCTCATTGAACTTATGACTCCCCACAGGAACAAATTTTGCACCCAGACTTTCAAATTACAGGGTGAAGTTTCAATCTGAGTGCTCACAACTGTACCTGTAACTCCTCCATAGATTTATCTTGTGCACAGGGTGTGACTGGGGGCTTTCCCCCACTAATTCCCTGGAAAGGAGATTGTAGGATTTCACTTTGTACATGGGCAGAGGCCTCCAGTTCTCTGTCTAATTGTTTTTGTGTTTAGGAGTTGGTGTGGCCATATATCAATTTTGCTTCATAAAAAAGAAATAATCTCTTCTTTTTATGTTTTTCCTCTTCTCCAAATGTATATTTATAAAGATTTGATATACATTTTAATGTTGGGAGTTTTAAAAATGCTTCAGTGTGGAGGATTTTTCTTTACCTAATCCAAATCTTCTTTGTTGCAATTTAAATTCAGTGCTACTTACCACAGCTAAAGGAGAAAGATTTTACTCCTTGCTTCTCTACCTCTGTCTTTAACACCTTTTTGAATAGCAGGGTTGCCATTTCTTTAGATTAAGTGAAGTTTTTACCAAGAGCCTGTGCTTTTTTGATTTCTTTGGTGCTGTATTCTGGGTTTTCTCCAGCTGACCTGTGTCTCTCTTGCTGTAAAAGTCCCAAACTGGACACAGCACACCAGCTAAAGAACTTCTGACCATCTGTGATGTTGTTGATTTACCTTTGGAGTGAAATCCACTGCAGCACCTGCTTTTTTGTCTCCCCAAAACTGGTGTTCTCCCATTTGTTCCCTATGCTGTATTTATATAGGATATTTCCTGCCAAACATGGTACCTTGTGCTTTTTCTCACTGATTCTCTGCCTTTTTGAGTTAATCAGGGTGTTCTGAGTATTGTCCCTCCTTAATTGTTTTCCAGCCCCATGACTTGATATATTCTAGAAACTAAGTGGACACATTTTCCCAGCAGCCAAGTGGTTCATTAAAATTTTACTGCTGGGCATGTGGCACACTGCAACAGAAATTCATCAGGTCCCTGCCTTGGGGGAGGAGTTTTGTGGGTTTTTATTGTTTTTTTTTTATTATTTTACATACTACTGATTTTGGTATGTACCTTAAATTACTAAATAATAGTTCTTAAAATGATTAAATAATAAAGCAATCATATTCCTACTAACAAAAATCTCCATGTGGATTGAAAAGTAGTTTGGTTGCTTCTCTTTCATCTTTTCCAAAAATACTAGGACTGTGCTGTAGGGAAAAAAATCAGGCTTTTTTTAACCTCCACAAATCCTTGTTAGCTCTTGCTGATATTTTTCTCTCTTCCCTGTAAGTTTTGTGCAGTCTTTGCCATCTGCTGCTTTTCCAGAGTGCCATCCATCCACCTGCTCGTGCTTTAGGTACCCTGCAATGACTTAGAGATGGTAAAATGTCAGCAGGCCCAGCCAGGGGGGAACATCCCATTTCTCTCAGGAATTTTTAAGCTGTTCTTGCCTTTGCTGGCCTGGTTTCCTCTTTGGAGTGGTAGCAAAATGTTTATCTCCATCTCCTTTTCTTCCCTGCTATATCATGTAAGTTTTCCTGAGACGCCAAATCATCTCAGATTTTGGGAAAAGGGACTTTTAAACACATCTTGAGTGTTTTGCCTGTATGGTTGTTTGGTTCTCTTGATGGGGGAAACTTTTTTGTAACAGTTTTGTGTTAGGAAAGAGAGACCTATGGGACTTTTTTGGTCTTCAGTTTGTTGTTTATTGTTATCTTATTACAAGTTTTGGTACATTGTCTGTACTAGATTTAGTGTACAGGAAAAGCACTGTAAGAAGACAAAGACAACATTAAAATATTTAATCTTATTTCCTATTTATGTCTATACTAAAAGTCCTAAAACTTAAATTTCTCACCTGTGGTGGTGTTTGCAGGGGTCTTAGGATGAGGGAAGAGATAAGAATGTTGACTCCATGTTTCAGAAGGCTTGATTTATTATTTTATGATATATATTATATTAAAACTGTACTAAAATAATAGAAGAAAGGATTTCATCAGAAGGCTAGCTAAGAATAGAAAAAAAAATTAATAACAAAGGCTTGTGACTGACTGAGACAGTCCAATACAGCTGGACTGTGATTGGCCATTAATTAGAAACAACCCCATGAGACCAATCCCAGATGCACCTGTTGCATTCCACAGCAGCAGATAATCATTGTTTACTTTTTGTTCCTGAGGCTTCTCAGGAGACAAAATCCTAAGATTTTTCAGAAAATATCATGGCTACACTCACCTAATAACAAACTACACTGTTCTCTATTATCTGTTTTACACTCCAGTGAACTTAAGTCTATCTCAAAGTCTTAGTAGCCCTCTCTGTAAGCAAAAATCACAACCAGTACTTCAAAATATTCTCTGTCCCCTAGTTCCCACATATAGCTAGTGCTATATTCATCAGAGCTTTGGGAAGGAAGCCAGAATGGGCCATTGCAGGGATGGAGGTGGAGTGTGGGTACCCAGGGCATCCCTCTGGCTCTCCAGCATGGCCAAGACCCCTGCCAGGGGGCTCAGAGACCCTGGCACAGAGCACAAAACACCTGTGGGTTTGATTATGACCTGTGGAGCAAGTTACCAACCTCAGATGAAGATCTGCAAGCCATGGCAGTTAAGTAGAATGGTAGTGAAGTTATCACAGGGTGGAAAAGTAGATTTTGGGTTTTTTTGGAATGGGGGTTCAGGAGGCAAGATGGAGGGATCTGGGCATGTCCAGCCTTTCCCCTTCTTCTTCTTGGCCTCCATCTCCTGCTGTGATGTTGGCACTTACAAACTGGTTTAGAGTAGAAGCTCACTGTCTAACATAGGTGAGAGGTATTGGAAAGTAATTGTAAACATTGTATATGTAGTTTTTAATATAGAGCCATAACACTGCCCTGGGGGCAGGCAGAGTGCCTGGAACTGTCCGGCTGGATGGACCTCAGCAGGGCAGGAGAAAATTTTTTATAGATAAGAAACAACAAACAACCTTGAGACAGAGAAATGAAGAGCCCTGACTCCTTCTTCAAGCACCAGGCTGGGAAAAGAGACTTTCTAACACATCTTGGGTCACTGTGAGCAGCAAAAGATCCTGACAGTGGAGCAGGAGCAGGCCTGGCTGTGGGTGCTTTGCTGCCCCTGGCACCAGCTTGGCCAGAGCCCATGAAATCCCTGGGAGAGGAGAAATCCCTGGGAGAGGAGAAATCCCTGGCAGAAATCGGTGTCGTCACCACAGCAGCGTGGCCGTTGTTGGCCATCTGTTCCCTGCTGACCTCTTTAGGGAGGGCTGAACAGAGAGACAAGTGCTGTCACTTCAGCCCTCACAGGGTCATCTGTCACTGCTCCCCCTTCCCCAGAAAGAATCAAAACTAATATTTCCTCTTGCATGTTAATGAAGCACTTAAAGGTTGATTTGTTGCTTTTTGCTGATATTTTTTTGGCTTTTCTCAGTTTGTCCCTGTGTGTTTGCACTGTTTTTTTTTTTTTTCATATTTCCTTCTTATTTATTTGACCTAGTTTTGCATGCTGCGTTCTTTTTTGAGGTGATTGGAGAGCTTGTAATTAGGGACCAGCTTGACTCTTTTTGATTAATGACTGAGCCTGGATATCAAGGGAACAAAGCTGGCACTTTACCAGTCACACCAGCTCCTTCCCTTCACCCATAGTTACTCTGCAAAGGTCACAGAGCTGCACCGTGCAAAGATGAAGCAGGAAACAAAATTAGCAATAGGCAAATACAGATTTTTGGTTTATCTGTTGCAGCACTTGTGAAAACAAGGATTGCAGATGCTCTGGTGACCTCCTGCTTTGTGTAGGATTCCTGCTGTACATGTGGGTATCTGCATTGTTGTTTAAATTCCTGGTGACTTCCAAGAAACAGCACCTGCCTCTTCATGTGGGACAGTATTTCAGGTGTCCTGAAGGAATCCAAGTCTGCCTTTCCAGAGTTTGATACTCTTATTTTGATGTTAATTTTTAATCCCATTTCATCACCACCCTTCAAGCTCTTTTCTGCCCTAAAGATTTCAGCCACTTCTTTCTTGCAATGGGATCTTGAAGAATTTCTTAAGTAGCCATTTTCTTCCTTTCTGTTTGAAACTGTGATACCAAATTTGGAGAATTTGTCTTTGAGAGCTCATGTCTGTGCTGTCCAAACCCTCTGTTATCTGTTCCTGTAACCATGCATGGATCTATTCATTCCTTCCATAAAACCTCTACACCCTGCATTTGGATGATTATTTGCCAGTTCCTTACAATTCCAGTTATAAGATTTTCCTTTTTTTTCCCATTTTTTCCCCTGCTATCATCACTGTTAGTAAAAATGCCTGTGCAGGAATGCACAATGACCTCTTGTATGGTGAGGAAAGTCAAAACCAGAGCAGTGCTTGAGCAGCTGTGTGCAAATTGTGGATTTCTGTCAGTAAGAGCAACTTCCACCACTGTCAGGGGAGTTTGTTCCAGCATAAAATAGGATTTAAGGTGCAAGAGGTACCTTGGCATTAAAGTATGGTGGCTAAACCAGACAAAGGCATCTGTAGGCAGGGATTAGGAATGCTGTGCTGAAAAGGCAGTTTTCCTATGTTAGTAAATAAACCTTCAGCATCTTGCTTGTACAACAAAATTAATGAGGTTGTTGAGGTTAGGAGCAGTGTGACATGGAATGACAAGAGAGACAGGTCTGTGTTTAGCCCACAATTACTGCAGGAACTTCTGAACTCTAAAACACTGTGTGGGCAATAATACAAATAGACTCTACCTGAAGGGTGTTGAAGAACACTGTTCCCAAAAGGAATATTGCAAAATATGCAGTATTCATCCAAAATGTCCCCTCAGTGCTGGTCCACAATGCCAGCTGTGCCTTAAGCTGTGGAAGCAGGAAAACTCAAGTTCCTACTTAGCTAGATTTGTTAATTTTTTAAAGGGATTAATAAACCTTTCAGCAGCAGGCAATGACAGAGCCACAGTGCTGGAGTTGTTGTGGCCATGACCTGAGCTCCTCTTGCTTTCCTGCTCTCAGAGAGCTCTCAAGCACATCCACTTTAAAGATAACCTTGGCTTAGGCTTGGATTTCATAAGCAATTTGCAATCTGTGAAAACACCCCTTCATTCTGTAGTAAAACTCCTTGCTCATAAAAATCCCTCCCCATTCAGATCCATATGTAAGAACAAGGCAAACTCCTACAGGGATATTCTGAGACACTCCTGCTTTAGAACTTGAGCTTTGTATTCAGAAATGTTTTAGCCAGTTTCCTGCAATAAAGATTAAATTGTCGCTCAGGAAGCAAAGCTGTAACATGTGCCTTTGACAACGTAATCAAACTTTATATAGCCATGTTTTTATTGTTTTCCTTTTGTTTTGCTCTTAGATGACTAATTTCTGCCTAAAAGTGACAGCAAGAGTTGCCATCTGAGAGGCCGCTCGGAGCTTTATTTCTATTTTAAGCATATTTAAAGCACATGTATTCACAAGTGTCATTATGTAAATCAGGTTTGAAAATTGAGCTCCATTAAAAATTGCAGTATCATTTTCTGAGCTAATCCAAGGCTATTTTAATCTCACAAATGAAAAAATAACCCCACAACCAAACCTCAGGTTTTTGTGAGGAGCGGCGCTTCTACCTCTGATGTTGTAATTGCTGTGCTAATATTGTCATAAAATACATTGGATTCTTAGTGGAGGAAAATGTTTGCTCTTCTTGGATTTCCAACTATTCCAAATTTCACTGACCTGAGATTTGGAATATTTGGAAATTCCACTACATTGCCTGGAAACAAAAATTGATAGTGGAGTCCAGTGTAAGGAATGATTTTGGCAGTGGTGAAAATGTCCAACCCTTTAAAGACTTGGCTGGAACAAGAAAGGTTGGACCAGATAATCTTTAAGATCCCTTTCAACTTGGTATTTTAGGAAAAGAACTTGATATTATAAAGGAGGCTTAAAAAGGAAGTTGGGTAATAGATAATTTATAGCTTAAAGAAAACTCTGCATGTTAGGCAGAGTGGTGATGGTGGTTTGTTTTTGTGTGTGGTTTTTTGTTTTTGTTTTTAAATACTGCCCTGAGTATTGAAGGGGATTTAAATGTAACTGTGGTGTTCTGGAATGGCTGTAATGGCATGGGGTTTCTTAAATACCAGCAAGAGAAAACCAAAAAGTTTCTCATTTTACATGGACTTGTTTCATTCACCTGCTTTCAAAAACCAGAAAAAGCTGAACTTCCTCTGGCAGCAGTGTGAGGGCTTGGGGGAGTTCACTGGAACTGGGCCTTTGTAGAGTCTGCTGTGACTTGGGTAGGGAGCACTGCAAATGAAGGGCCTGGATGTTGTTTCTTTGTAGTTTCTGAGGTCCTGGGGACTTCAGTTCTCCACTGAGCTAACAGGGATAAAGGCAAATCTGTTACAGTTCCAACTCCGTTTCTTTTGGCAACCGAAGTCATCACTTTTTGTAAAGTCCTACAAGAAGCCATTTAAAAGTACAGTTTCACGCACCTTTGTCTTAAGTGTGATTTAACAATTTTGGATCCCCACCTGCAGTTCCTAAGGGCAGATATTTCCCAAACCTCAGTTTACATACAGGGTTTAAAAGGTGGCCCCTTGGGACTGGCAGAAGCTGAGCAGGTGGTGAATTTTTGGCCATGACAGAAGGTAAATCAGTATTTAAAAACCAGATACTTAATGCCACATTCTCCACTGAGCTAATAGGGATAAAGGCAAATCTGTTACAGTTCCAACTCAGTTTCTTTTGGCAACCTAAGTCATCACTTTTTGCAAAGTCCTACAAGAAGGCATTTAGAAGTTCAGTTCCATGCATCTTTGTCTTAAGTGTGATTTAACATTTTTTTAGTGTAATGCACATCCCCACCTGCAGTTCCTAAGGGCAGATGTTTCCCAAACCTCAGGGTTTAAAAGGTGACCCCTTGGGAATGGCAGAAGCTGAGCAGGTGTGAACTTTTGGCCATGACAGAAGGGTGAATCAGTATTTTAAAAGCAGATAATTAATGCCATCCCAGCTGCCTGGACCTCCAGTGGTGCACCAAGAGCTCCCAGATGTGCCCAACCTCTGGCTGCTGTTCCAGGCCCTGGGTCTTGCCATATCTCTGACTTCTGTAAATAGTCTGAGTGCTGTAAAGTGCCTTAAAAAGGCACCAACGCCTAAGCTTAGAGCTGTGAATTGCTTTCTGTAGTGTTTATAGTTTGGGGTGACACAAGGAAAGGGAATCTGCTTTTAATTTAGTCTGGAGCTCCATACAGGATCTGTGTAAGCATTAAAGCATCTGCATGGCCAGGGTCAGTATTTACAGGCAAGGGAAAAAGCCAAATCCCAGAACGCCCTCCAGAACCAAAATATCAGAAGTTACAATGTTCCCTTTTTTATAACAAAGGGAAACTATGTAGGAAAATGGAAACTTGTTAAGAGGCAAAATGTTTCATGGGGAATGTCTGAAGACACAATCAAAATCTGAAGAGTGGTTTGTTTTCTTCTTTAGGTAAAGAGCAGTCTGACAGATTGTGACCAAAAATAAAGAGTTTTGTAACTAAAAACCTCTTTTTTTAAACACCAACAAAGATCCAAACAAAGAAAAGGGAGGGGGGGGGGGGCTACAGGCTTTGGCAAGGTAGATGTAAAGCAATAGTAAATTAGGCTAAAAGTGATCTTGAGGAGTAATTGGAAGGCTTTGAATCTAATAATAGTGATGGTAATGGCTTCAGCCCATCGGAAACAGCCTTCTCAGAAGATCTGTGAGACTGATAAATGATCAGGACCTGAAGAGCTGTCAAGGAAGATAAAGCAGTTATAGAGAAGTAAATGAATTATTTGCATTGGTATTTATTGGAAAGGATGTTGGGAGGGTCATTGCTATAACCATTTATTTCAGTGATGGACATAGGAAGCAGAGAAAATGTTTCAGATGGGTTTCCTTCTTGATTTGGGAGTATTCAGGTTAATTTTTAATCAAGATGATACTGGAACAGTCTTGTTTTGCATTAATGCAAATTCTTCAGCAAGAATTTATAGGATGAGCACAAAATATGATTATTGGAATTCATCTGGGCCTTAGTTTACAACTCTTGAGAACAAAATTGATGCGTGTGGAAAATTAATGCAGCATGTGTTTGATCAAAAAGAGAAAAATAGTTGCAAAGTAATGAAAGTAATGTAGTTGCTTATGTTCTTCAAGGTGTATTGTGAATCACAGCTGCTGAAAGCCAGCAGAACTTGCATTCATTACTTTGTTCCTTTTTTTTTTTCCAGTTTCAAACTTTCTTTACCCAGGATATGCTAATATTGAACAGTGCTTATGAGTGATTGTGGAAAGACATTCCAAATAAAATCTGTCCTTTCTGAATTCTCACTGCCTGCTATTTTATTTGTTGTGAGTTTCAATTTTGGAACAGCTCTTTTTTAGAGCTTTTATTGCAGCATTAGAAGCAGCCTTTTTTAGACATGAGATGTAGAAAGTTAGCAATGCAAATATGGATTATTCACCTTCCTGGAGAAACTTCATCTTACTGGAAAACTCTTCCTAACTTTTGTTCTTACCAGGGAGAAAGAACAAGAAACACAAGAAGAGGAACATTTGATGGAAGAAAAGAAAAAGAAAAAGCAGGAAGAAAAGAAAAAGAAGGAAGGTGCTCAGAAAAAGGTTTGTTCATGTTCCTGTTGTAATAATCCTTTCACTTTTTAATGTGATTATGGCTACTGATGCTGCAGCTCCACTTGTGGGAATTTTAATTTGAAATAAGAATCGATGGCTGTCTTTTCTGGTATAAAAATCAGGCATCATAAAAAGTTCCAGACAGATTATAAAATAAACAGGTCCTCTGTGCAAGGTGCTGGTGTGGGTGGGTTCAAAGGGATGCTGGATAAAGTCACAGAAGTTCATTGTGCTGGGTGCTCAAGGGCCCAGAAAGGCTCTGCCCCCCAGGAGAGGGAAGGCTGGCTGGGTGGAAGGGGCTGCTGCCCTCTCTTGTCATTCTTTACACTTCCTCTTTGGCATCTCCTTCTGGCTTCAGGCAGACATTTCTGTCACATGGAGTTAAACTAAAATTCTCTAGTCCTTAAATGAAACCAATGCCTGATTTATGTAAGCAGTTTCTGCAAAAAGTTAGGCCTGCAGCCCTATAATTGGTAGGTATCATTTGCAGTATTGACAAGTGGTTGATTTGTTTTGTTCTTCTTTTCTTTCAGGCTGCTGAACAAAAAACCAAAGGTAAATTCATGTTTATTCTCTGTGAAATGTTTGATATTTTGATAAGCTTGTTTAAAAAATGTGCTTGTACTTTTTATTCATTGTGTCGGTTTAATGAGGGGAGTATATCTTACTAGGATTGTTATATTCCTAAAGTTTTGTTGGGATTCTCAGCATAAGCTGTGGCTTATCTTGCTGGGTGTATTCTATGGCAGCCTTTTGACAAGAATATATGGATTAATTTTCTGTGAACCATAACACAGCATGTGTCATCTCTTTTGTCAAGACAGATGCAGTTTTCCATTTAGTTGTTAGTAGTTATTTATCTGTTTCAAAGACAAGTAATTGCCCCTTTCCCCTTACACAATTCAACTCAATTTAATGTGTAAACTCAATTCATGGAGCTTAGAAGAAACTATTTCCCCTGCTGCCACCGCTGCCTGTTTTTCTTTCTGTGTGGCTTTTCTGCCTGGGAAGTGAGTGGAGCTGCTTTGCAGCAGGGTCAGGAAGCAGCAGAGGTAAGAAATGCCTTTCTCTTTGGGGGCACTGGGCTGCCAGCTTCCCTGGGAGAAAAGTTAATGAAGCTGTGCCTTTCAGAAGGGTGAGGAAGAGAGGCAAGGTAATGTCTTTCTTCTGCATCTGGTGGCCTACAGAGCTTTTTGTGTCTCAGTTCTGAGGCAGCTCAAATGCATTGTCATTTCTTGGTGGGTAATTAGGTGACAACCAGGCAAGTGGAGCTTCCCAGAGTCCCAAAGAATGAGAATTAGGGAAGAGCCAAGCCTGACATAAGGGCTGGACTAAACAACTTATGTTTCTAACACTTATGATGTATTTATGTTTCAAACACTTATGATTTATACAGCAGAAATTAAATATTACTCTGATGAGATGAATTCAGAAAAATAAAGTAATAACTGCATGATGAAGATACTGTAACAGTAATTTATCAAAACCTTGTCCTTTTCTTTCTGAGTTTTTCTTATGTAGAAAGGGAGAGGTCAGAAAGTTTTAGTTTAAATTCTGTAGCATCTGCACTGTGAGATTTCATGTCATTTATAACACTGGATTTTACTTTCAGGAGAAGGGAGCAGAGGTATGTGAGTCCCACCAAAACTTAGGTACATGAAAAACCTTGGAATTCAGATACATAGGAGCAATTTCTATCTAAATGGAATATTTCTGTTTTCACAGCATTGCTTGTTTTGTTCTCTGTATCAGCTCATTTCTGTGTGAAAAGGTTTCACTGTTCTATAATGGATTATAATGACTTTTTAATATCACAATTCAGCAGCAGATGTTTCTGCTGTCAGGGTAACTAAATTCATTTTCACGTGGTAATGCAGTGGCTCTTCATTTCTGTTAGGAGTGAGACACGGAGCCTTCTGCTTTCCCTCTGTGGGATGTTACTATTTCTGTCTGTGTTGTGACAGCTTTGCTTTTAATTGCTTGAAACTGCCACGTTTAAGTTTCTAGTTAATAACCTCAGTTTTTCAGGTATGCTTGTGAGTTTGTTTCTTTCAAATTTAGGGACTGCATTTCTCCATCTGTTGGATTTTTTTGTTCATTATCCATGTATTTAAGAATCTTCTATTGCCATAAAATATGGATCAGGGAGAAGACAGCAGTGCATCAGGATAGTTGTGTTAGAGATTAAGCAGCTTTGGCATTTATTGTTTCATCTGTGAGAGCAGTGATGCAGCTTTCTGTGGTTCAGCATCACTGGAAGGGGGGACCTGTCCTACAGAGAACCCAAACCTCCTGTTCATGCTCAGGGCAAGGGCTAGGGGTTATTTACAGTCCTGTGAGTGACCCTTCTTTGAATTTCCTTTGTCTGCCAAATGCCTTGTTACTTTTCAGGTTGCTTTGTGGAAATGTTTTATTTCCTCTTTATAGTGCAGTTCCTTACATTTATCTTTAGGAGGGATGTGCATGAGCTTAGGAGAGGTAGCAGGAATTTCTTAAAATAGATAAAATATTAATACAAAATTAACGAGAGGAGGAATCTGACTGAACTTTTTTCCTACAATATTCAGAGCTGACTGTAAACTTTATTGCAATGCTGCACCAAGTGCTTTATTTGGATACATTTTTGAGGATAAGTGACACATGCTACTAGAACTAAAAGGCAACACAGGGATTATCATTGAATTTAGTTAATTTATTTCCTATCTGAGACACAGCAATTAAATTAGTTTTGATGACAGCATGGCACAGCAAAACTGAGTGAGTGGACTGCAGCAGGTAATGCATGCCAGTGAGCAGGATGTATTAAATCAGAGATTAAAGCTGGACATTTTGCAAAATGTAGATTTTGGTAGGTGAGATCTTTATAAATATTATTTAATGGAGCTCTTTGTGGTAACTTAAAAAAAAATTTGCTTAGTTTTATGTGTGTGTCACTGAGTTCTGCAAATGGGTTGCCATGGCAGTGAGAGGTGCTTGCACTAGTTGGGTCCTAGTGGAGAAAAAGAAATCACACAAGTGCAGGTGGGATCTGGCAGGGTTTTTCAGTTTGTTTTCAGCTGGCTGGGGCAGGGTGTTTGTGCAGCCCCTGTTTGCTCTCAGCAGTGTTTGTGAGGAGAAGGCACTTGGCTGAAGTGGGTAGGAAGGGCCAGGTGGTGAGGCTTGAGAGGGAGGGAGGAGTTGGCTTCTTCTGTGCTAGAAACCTGTGACCAAGGTCTAATTGTTTTTAATTAATAGTTAGTTTTTCATGGATTTGTCTGTCCCAGAGCCGTGGAGTTGTTGTGCTGGCCAGTAATGAACTCGCGTGGTTTGTTCATGTAGCTCGGAGCTGGTCTGGGCTGCTGCAGGTTCAGTCTCTGGTGAGGCCTCAGGAAAGAGAAGGGAAGAAAGAGGAAGGAGGTTTCCTGTGGGGGTGTGTTTGTGGTGTGTTGTCAGTTCAGCCTTGCTCTGAGGCCTCAGCCCCAGATGAATGTTTCCATTTGTGATGTGGAGCACAAACCCTTCCAAAATAAACACACATTTCCACCCTTAGGGGAAAGGTATGTGCTGCTGCAGGAGCCCAGGCTAGCAGTGCTCCCTCACACAGCTCTTGCATCCACTGAAATAAATTCTTTTCTCTTTTTTAACAATGATCCAACCATTTAAATCTTCTCTACAGCTCCTTCAGTTTCTATTTTTTTCCCTGCAGCGTTGTTTGCCTGAGTATTTTTGTGAGGCTGGATCTTTTATAAATACCCCGTTGGCAACAATTCTAGGGAATGTGAAAAGAAAAGAGATTGGAGAGCTGATAAAGACCTGAAATGTTTCTCAATTACTTGAAAACAAATGAAAGTAGTCTTCCTGTTCAGCTGGAGAGAAGCACTGCAGAATTAGATGAGGTGGGAAATGAGCAGGTTTTTATTGCAAATTCAAGTTGTTGTTCTTTTATGGTAATTTTTTTCAGAACAGGACTATTGAGCACAGGCTATTAGTGTTTATTTTACATGTATAAACTCTTGCCAGTTTATGTGCACTTGATCAAGAAACTTTGTGTATAAAGGCTTTTCTAATGAAAACATTCAGCTGTAATTGTGAGCTCTGTTCTGTGTGGTAAAGGGTCACTAGCATAGGAATGGCTTTTATTTAATAACCACAGGGGCTTTCAGGGAACTGGGCTTGTCATAAAGACTGCCAGGGTGGGTTTTGCTGCCTGCTTTTCTTCTAGCCATCCTCCTGCAGGTTTAGTCAGCACAGGCGATCAGTTCCTGGCCTGCTCCACTCCCACCTCATCTGAATGCATTTGTTTAAAGCTGATACAAAATAGCTTAAGTGGTTTGTTACTCAAACATCCACCCTGGTAATTGAAAGGGAAAGTATCCATCCAACCCTCCAGCTTTATATGCAATAAAGGTAAGTGCTAAATCTGCAAACAGAGAAGTAAAAACAGTTAAGCCTATATACTGCAGTAAGTCTAACATAAAAAGTGTTTTGGTAAATATTTTTATTAGAATTGTTAGCTGGAAAATATTTTTATCCCTTGACTGTAAAGCAGAGCTGGTCAATCTGTGCCTTTGAACCTCCATGATCCCTGCAGGTCTGTCTGGCATGTTCATGGCATGGGACCAGGCAGGGAGAGGTGGGCTTTCCAAGGGGAAAATGGGAATTTCAGCTCATGCTGGGAAGTGATGGAGCAGGATTGCAGGAGCTGGAGTGGCTGCAGTGACCCTGGGGCTCAGCACTGGCTGTCCTCTGTCCCAGAGGTGCAGTGGCTCCTGAGCTGAGCATCATCCCCTTCCATCTGTGCTCTGTGAGGAGCTGTCCCCTCCCCCAGGCCGTCTGGGCTGTGTGCCTTGGGACTCCTCAGAGTGTGATGATTTTAATATGCAGCTTGCAGAGTCAGGGAGCTTGTCTGCAGGCTGGGAGATTGCTCTGCCAACGTTTATGCTTTCATACATTTTATTTTGGGGGACTGAACAGAAATCATGTAACAGTGTGTGGTTGCTGGGTAAACCATTGTGGTGTCACAAATGTTGGCATACTTCCTTCAGGTTATCTGTTACCCCACAGGCAGAGCTGGATATTTTACCTGGAGGAACATGCTCTGCTCTATTAGAAAAGAGAGTTAAAAGGAAAAAAAGAATGGATGAAAAGATCTGAGATCCCACCCCCTGCTCTGGCATTTCTGTTGGGATGACAGGAGTTGCAGCATACCTGTTTCCAAAGCTGGGTTATTTTTATTTCCAAATCAGTCATGTAGATCATTGCATATTTGTAAATTGATTCTTTACTTACCCTGCTCAAATGGGCTGTTAGAATTTTCTCTGCCTGTGCTCATGTGTGTGTGAATCACCTTCCTGTAACCTCCATCCTGCTCATACAGAAATGAAGTTTGTGTATATTGATAATATGCTCCTTCTGGCTGTGGTAGATGTTACTGATGTTTAGTGGTAGTTCCATAGGAAAAAGGGAAAATGAAACTTTTTTAGAGAATCTCATCAGGATTTTAAGTAGAATTCTGACAGAGTGTAACACAATCAGTCTTTTTTCAAAAGAAAAGTCTTGAGTTTTTCTAGTTTGCGTCATATTATTGTAGGAACCAGCAGAGGCATTTTCCATAAGATTAGAAAATGTGTTCCAGCCTACAAATCAGGTATGATTTACAACAGATTTACAACCTCTGACTCATTTGAGTATTTATAGCTTGTGCTGGAATATCTGCCTCTGTCATCTTGTTAGTTAAGTGCTGTGTTTGTACTGAACTGCTGCACATTGTAGTGACAAAATGTGCCATAAATCATCATTGCAGAAGGAGGGGGAGCCCTGCAATAAGTTCTTCAATTAGATCTTAATATGCAGTCAGTTGATAACTTAATGATAACCTGTGGCCATACGTTAAGGCTTTGTAACACAGAAATGTTTTGTTTTTGATAAACGTTATCATGGGGGTGTTCTGCTGCTATAAGTATCTTTAAACAAACATGAATTTGTTCATAAAACCCACTGAGATATCACTTCTCTGATAGAGCAGTAATTACCATTTTACAGCCTGCACAGAACAGAGGATGGAGGTAATTTGTGAGTCCAGCACTGGGTGAAGAGAAGTAGAAAATGCAAAAAGATTGAAGCAGAGAGGAGGAGTAATTTGCATAGTCAAGGAGACAAAGCAAGAAGGATGAGCTGGGAGAATTGGAGTTAAAATACTAAAGAAAAAACTTTGCTTTCCTACCTGCTTTTCTTTCAAGTGGAGTGACTGTGAGGTATTTAATAAGCTTTTTGCTCTCACAAGTGCAAGAAATATTATGAGTACCTTCAGTATTGCCTTTGTGAAGTATAAAAGGTAAACAGTAAATGTATAAATAATCTGTGGTAAACATTATTTGGGTTTGTAGCTCTTTCTGAGTGTGTCTTGCTGTTTGCAAGTCAAAGGTGCCCAAAGAGAGATTTGCATTGATAATTTTTGCAGGGTTTGTCGGGGCTGGACAGCCTGAGCCCTGCAAGCAAGCACTGACACTTCTGAAGGTTTAAATCTTCTGTAGCTCCTGGGAAGCTACAGATTCCCCAGCTTTCAAAGAAATGCTCTTTTCAGACAGCAGAGCAATTAGTACAGGCTTTTGGGAAGAAACATTTATCTCTTAAAGGAAAACAAACAAACACATAACTCTGGGGTTATTTGAAAATAAAAGAAGTAACCATGAAATATATTCTTCCTAATGTACTCCAAGCTTGAGCTGGATTTACAGAACAGCTGCCCCTCAGAGGTGCTTTGATGTCCTTGCCTGGAGCTGCTGCTGCTTTGCTCCAGTGAAGCACCTCCAGTCCTGGTGGTGCCTGGAGAGGCTCCTGCAACAGAGGCTGGACAGAGCTAAAGGAATAAAAGAAGGATTTATTTGTCACTATGATATTTTCTGTAAAATCCTTTTGCCAGCACTTCTTCTCCTAGGAAGCTGAGAAGCCTCAGAAAAGAATGAAAACAATAATTATCTGATTGCTTGGGAATGTGGTCTGGAGATCTTTTACCAAAAGGTGCATCTTCCATGTGAATTGTTTTTAATAAATGACCAATCACCATCAGCTATGTTGGGCTCTGAGGAGTCAGTCACGAGTTTTTATTATCATTTTTATTTAGCTTTCTGATGTATCCTTTCTCTTTCTTTATTGTAGTTTTAGTATAGTATTTCTTTAAATATAATATAATAATAAATCAGCATTCTGAGAACATGGAATCAAATTCTCATCTCTCACCTCGTCCTGAGAACCTCACAACACCATATTTATTAAAAGGCCTTCAGAGGATACACCTGGGGCAGTACAAGAGCCCAGTCTGGGCTTACACCCAAGATAGACCTTGAGTCATGAGTTTTCACACTTTTATAGGTTTTGGTCCATTTTGGTATTGGGGTTAATTGTCCAATTACAGCTCCAGCTTGTGCAGTCCCATCCTCCCAAACAGCTCTCTTCAATTTATTGTTGTTTACACTTTCTGTCCTGAAACAGCCCAAAAGCCCCAATAGTCTTCTCAGACTGGAAAAGGATTGTTTTGTGTGACTGAACTGTGCAGAGAACCTGCCAACACTTTATATGAAGTTCAGAGTCACACACTAAGGCGCTATAGAATCTGAAAAATGTGAAAGGTAAAACTTAAGGCATCACTGATCAGTGCTTGCCTTGTGAGCTTTGCAGATTCCTCATCTAGGAATGGAAAAGCAGGTAAGGGCTCAAGCAGGTACTCCTAGTGCTCCTCAGGTAGTTTTTATTCTCCTTAGAGATGGTCTGTTGTAGTTTGCTGTTCTGCAGATTTTGGCATGTGCTCATAATATAAATACAGGCAGAATATTGCTTTTTCTGTTTCCTCAGTTAGGAATGATATGGGTTTATCAGGTTGAAGATGGCAAGAGCCTGACCTGTAAATAGTTAGTTCTAAAATTAGATAAAAATGGGAATTTTCCAACACTAGACACAATTGGTTAAAAGCACTTTTCAAATGCTCTAGGTTGTAAGGGTTGATACCCTGTGCATCATCAGATTTCTCTTTACATGATCCATTGTCAGATGCACTTCTAGCCTAGGACATTTTCTCTCCAAGAATACCCTTTGAAGAGAGAGCAAGCAGAGACCGGGTAACACAGCTAGGCTTTTCTAGTTTAGACTAATTGTCAGTGGGAAATGCTTTCAGATAAATCCCAGTTTGCTTTCCCAGCAGCAAAACTGCCAATGCAGGTGTGGACAACTGGGTATTTAATGGATAAATTTTAACCCAGCTGCACAGTGCTCATGGTGTTGGTTATGCTCAAACTGCACGCTGGGTTATGGGCATTTATCTGCCCACAGTGGGTGCTTTGCTCCCTGCTGCTGTTCCCCAGTGCAGTGTGTGGAGGCTGTGGGCTGTGAAATAGCCAAACTGCTGCTCTTTTGGCATTGCAGCAGCCCAGGCACTGGCAAATGCTCTATTCTTCTGTCAGTCTGCTTGTAAAATAACTGTTTTCCAATTATAAATAGAATGTTGTCTGATATTTGCCCTCCATCAGAGCATGTATGCCCCAGTATTTCCTTTGTAGATGCCACTTCTGTAACTACTGATAGCAACAAACACCCATCCCACATCTCCTCCCCACCCTGCAGAGATTTGTTTCCTTGGAAGTGATTTTATAGCAAAAATATAAGTGCACTGTTCATCAGTGTGTTTCTTTCTCTCTTTACTTTCTGAACTGAAGTCTGCTGTTCACTTTATTGTTCTTTTAGAGAAATATGTCCATGAAGGCAGTTTCTTCTCTGTCTTGAGGCCTGGCTCACACAGGTTTTCATGGAGAAGGCAGCTAACAGTATCCCATTAAAAAATGACCTATCAGCTTTGATTTATCTGCAGTGTGCTGACCACTTTCCATTATTAGATTATCATCTTGCTACCTGGAGGAGGCTTGTAAGGCATATAAATATAATGTTGATAAGATCTGCAGACTGTGAGCTGGAGGAGAGGTTCATCAGGAAATGCATTAGCTCTCTTTGGTAATGATTGTTTTGAGATACATGCTGGGTTTCTAAGCAAAGGGAAGGATGAAATCCACTTTGAACTGTAACACCAGTAGGTGCTCCTGGAATAGTCACTGTACAAATGCTGCAGAGGGTTATCTTGGGAAAAGGAAGGGAATGAAAACGTGTTTTTGATTATTTTACACTGTGTGTGAAGTGTTTGGCCTGAGGGACCTTTGTTCTCTTGTTGACTGTCTGGTGTTGACATTCCTCTACTCTGAGAGCCCTTGGCTTCCCTGTGTTTTGCTAGATTATTTTAATGTTTTTCCTGAGTTGTTAAAGGTGGTAGCCCATACTCTACAAATCCTACAGGACTATTTAAAATATCTCTTCAACCACGCTCACTCTGGTAAATGCTCCAAAGCTGCTGCTCAGGTGTGCATGGTGCAGCTGATCCTTCAGGTTATTCCTGAACTGGTTCAGGCAGTGCAGAGTGCATCAGCATCCAGAGAGGAGGTGATTTTCCCTGCAGGCATCCTGCCCCTGTGGGGTGCCAGCAGTGGCTCATGCTCAGCTTCTTGTGGGACCTGTGTTTAACAGCAGCACTGGATCCTGCCCTGGGCGTGGCAGCCACTGTTATTGTCACCTGCCCCATGGGAACAGCTGAACTTGGTGTGACTCAGGCTCCTGGTGACCTTGCCCATGTTAACAGAAATTATTCTGTGTTTTAGCATAGTCTCCTAAAGACCTGTCCTGTTACCAGGATGCTCTTACAATTTCAGGCAGAATTTCTGATTTGGCTACTGTTGCTATCTTTTTTTTCATAAACCAGATTTTTTTCACCTTTAGGAGGCCAGACAGCTCTCATGGACTTCTGTTTTGAAGCACATCAGTTACTAATTGTGAGAATTGATGATTCTTCAACTCTGTTAAAAATTCAAATGCCACCTTGAGGTCTTATTATCAAAGCACTAGATATATCACTTTAGATGGGCAAAAAGGGATGGTCTTAACCCTCTCCCCTCTCTCAGACAGGCCCAACAGATGTTCTTGAAAGATATTTTGATTATTCTTGGAAAGGCATCTTCATATTCAGCCTGTCTTTGCTCTAATTTAAGCCCCTTCTTTGTTAGAACCCCTTCTCCTGCTTGGCCCAGGAGAGCTGATCTTCCCCTCTACTGCAGAGACCTTTTTGTGTCTCCTGTTGTTTACTGAACAGCCCATCCAGTTTTCCCTGGTGCTACCATTTTCAGGCTGTTTTTCAAACTATTATAATTTATGTTTTTCTTCTTTGGAAGTCCTTCCAGTTAGTGGAGAATTATTTTTTTAAAATGCAGTATCTGTATATTGTGGTTTAACCCCAGGCAGGAGCTGGGGCTCACTCCCCCCCTGGCAGGATGTGGAGAGAATTGGAGGAGTAAAAGTGAGAAAACTCGTGGGTTGAGATGAAAACAGTTTAATAAGTAGAGCAAAAGTCACACAGAGCAAAGCAAAGCAGGGAGTTGATTCCCCTCTCCCATGGCAAGCAGGTGCTCAGCCATCCCTGAGGGAAGACAAACACCACCACCCCAAATATCCTCATCTTCCTCCTTCTCCCCCAGCTCTGTGTGGTCACCATGGCACCATCTGGTGTGCAGTATTCCCTTGGCTCAGCTGGGGTCAGCTGTCCTGCCTGTGTCCCCTCCCAGCCCCTGGTGTCCCCCCAGCCTCCTGGCAGGGGAGAGGAGCAGAGCCGGCCTTGGCTCTCTGTGAGCACCACTCAGCAGGAACAAAACCACCCTGGGTTATCAGCACACATCCAAACCACAGCCCCACACCAGCTCCTGTAAGAAAACGAACTCTGTCCCAGCCAAAACCAGCTCTTATTGGAGAGTTATTAAGATGCCCCTGAGTTGATCTGTGGACAGCAACCTGCTGCTGTTCACAGGTAAAACCTGAGGCTGATTTATTGTCTCTGCTTTTCAGGCTCACCCCATTGCACAACTCTGTAATCCAGGCTGTTCAGGGCAGTGCTAATCCTTCTCTTTCACTTTTCTGTCCCCAAACTCATGAAAAACTCTTAAGTTTCAAATACCTTATCCCATAAAAACCTCAATTTGATAATGTGCAGTTTCTTTTTCAATCCCCATTTCTCCTGTTTATTCACTACCCATTTTCTCCCTGCTGTATATATTTAAATCTATTCCTTGCTATAATTTCCCACTGCAGTTGTTTGGGCTTGATTGACAAACCATGAGCACCCTTCCTGCAGGTGCTGGGGGTGTCAGGCTCTCCTGTCCTGCACTGGCAGTTCTGTCCTGCTGTGTGAACACCTAGAATTTCCTTTCAAAACAGGAGAAAGGCTTCAGAGTGGACCAGGATGAAAATGTGTTCAGTGCCACCTTTCTTACACAGGCTCCATTGTAGTTCATATCTTGCTACAGCTTCTATATCTTCCTGCCAGTTTCCAAGAGCAATAATTTAATTTTTTTTCCTTTGTTGTATAGTTATCTCCAATCTTGTCCAGTGATCACTCTGGGAAATCAGGTGAGAGGTTGTCTTCAGCCTCCTCAGTTGTTCAGCTATTCCTACCCAGAAAAGATCTGTGGAAGACTTTGTGATTTGCTGCCTTATTATAGCTACTAAGACTTTAAAAAAATATATATAATTCTAACTTAAAATCTGTGGCTGATAACTTAAAAGCATAGTAACACTGAACACTTAAATCCATAATCCCATTTTACTGATACCTGCAATGGAGGTGGGATGTTGAAGCTCATCCTGCTCCACCCCACGGGGTTGTCACAGCCTTAATTCACATTTGCTGGAGATTCAGGGGATGTTTTAATCCTTATTTACCATTTTTATTCTTTTAGTGGCAGTGCTGCCTTTCCTCTGGGTGTTGGGCTGACGTCATTGTCACCCTGTGGCCAGTGGCAGATGTGACAGCTCCGTGTGCTCCCTCTGCTGTCACCAGCTGCATTCTCAGCACAGGCACAGCTTCTTCCTGAAACCCCAATAATGGATAAAACTGGATCATGTGGTTCATAATTCTGAGTGATTTTTGTTAAATAGCCCCTGTTTTTGCCCAAAGTGTCTTGGTGTGTCATGAGTTCAAGTCAGGGTGGTGGGACAGCACAAACACCATCAGCTGCAATTTTCACTTTTTATTTACATGAGAAATTTGGAGCGTGATAGATTTGCCTCTCAGCTGTCTGTCCTCCAAAGTGCAAAATTCTACCTTAAAAAACAAACTTAATAATGCATTGTTGGATAGATCTGCAAAGCCATTAAAGGGCTGGTTTTTTGTACCCTGCCTGGGCAGACATGGTGTTTTCCTCTTTGTTTGCAATTGGCTTTACTGCAAGACATTTTCATTTTTTTCTGCAAAAAGCAGGAATGAAACCCTTTGGAAACTGGACACACTCATTGAAAGTGTGGAGTTTACCCAAAGTGTGAGTGGGGAGGAAGAATCTTAGGATACCACTCATTAAACCAAGCTGTATTTCTTCTTAAAGTGCTGGTGTTACTTCTTTTAGCTAAGTCTAAGCCCATTTCTATGAAATAACTGTGTGTAATGCATGTGGAGTAATTAGGTATTCCTTCCTAGTGAGGGAAAGACATGTGTCTAAAATAAACTGAGCAGAATTTTTGAATTAAAATGAAGTAATAATATTAAGTTATTATTAGTAATCTTTATTAAAACATCTTTAATTTCTTTTAACATTCATGTAATAGAATCTGATTTACTGGGAGTGGCATTTAATTAATTTAATTCAATTTAGAGAGTTAACTCTATTACATATTAGTACAGAAAATTACCTCTGAACAGTCATTTCTCACTGGTGACATGCAATAAGTTAATTTAGCTCGGAGTTGGTTTGGGTGCATTGTGAGTTCTTGGTGAAAGTTGCTATGGTGACACAGGGTGTGGGATCTCAGCACCCCAGGATGGAGGTGCAGAGAGGCCGAGACCACCCTTGGGGGGCTCGGGAGTCCTGGAATGTTGCCAGAAGTGTCTGGTGGCTGGACTTTGATCCTACACAGGAGATGACACCTGCATGAGGACTGGGAGGATTCCACTGGGTGAATGGTGAAGGGATAAGTTAATTAGAGTGTAAAACACAGGGTTTAGGATTTTGGTACAAGGGGGTCTAAAGAAGTAAGATGGAGGAATTGGGGCGTGTCCTGTTCTTCTTCTTCTTCTTCTTGGCCTCCATCTTCTGTGGTGATGGTGGCACTTTGGGATTGGTTATTACTAGAAGTGCACCGGTTAATAAGGGTAGAAGGTATTGGGGAGAAATGATAAATATTGTACACGTAACTCGGGTATAATGATAAGTGACCGCCCCGGGGGCTCGCAGTGTGCCCATGGCTGACTTGCTGTGCAGACCTCTGTCGGGCTGAAAGAAAATCTTTTAGATAAACAATTAATAAACACCGAGACTGAGACAAGATCAGAAGTCTCTCCTCGTCCTTTGAAGCGTCGGCTCTTCAAGGCCATCCCTGGGCCTTTCCAGGCCACCTAGACAGCACAGAAAACTTACAAGTCTAAACAGCTGAGAAACCGAGCAAGTGGCATCCCTGAGCTATCTCCAGACATAAATCAGCAAAGAAAAACATGAAAGTTACAACAGGGCTGTCACTGGGACAACAACCCTGCTGGAAACATGGGGTGGATCCTGTGGCCTTGTTCTCCTGCTCCACGTGGTACTGGGATCTCAGAAGAGTTTCCCTGGGCTCTGCTCACTGAGGGACTGGGCTGTCCTGTTACAAGGGTTGCAGGTGAAGAGAGGAGATGAGAATGTTGACCTTATGTTCAGAAGGCTTGATTTATTATTTTATTATATATATTACATTATAACTATACTCAAAAGAAATAGAGAGAAAGTTCTCAGAAGCTAGGTAAGCTAAGAATAGAAAAGGAATAAATAACAAAGTTCTGTGTCCAGGCAGAAAGCAAGAACAGTGGTCAGTAAATACAAACATCTACTCGAGACCAATCACAGATGCACCTGTTGCATTCCACAGCAGCAGATAATCATTGATTACATTTTGTTGCTGAGGCCACAGCTTCTCAGAAAGGGGAAAAATCCTAAAGAAAGGATTTTTCACAAAAGATGTCTGTGACACTGTCCTGCAGGATGTGCTCAGCAAATGAACTCACTTGGGGTTTCCTTTGATTCCACCTTACCTGCAGGGAAATGATTGCTGAGCTCCCATCAGCTTTTAGTCTGCTTTTCTTGAAGAAATTTTCCTGAGGAACCTGAGTAGGAGAAGGTGTGTAAACTTCTGGAAGTGCTTTCTTCGCATTCCTGAATAATTTAAATCCTGTTTTTCCTATGTAGCATTAATGCACAATGGTACTGGAAACGTAAAAAATCTGTTCAGCTTAAGTGAATTAATGAAGAGTTTGCTTCAGATTTGGTGTTGAATCAGAAATGAAGAGTTTGTTTCTGACTCTCCAGGTCTGACTGTCAGGTAGATGAGCTTAGAGTTCCAAACAAAAACCTTCCAGCATTGAGAAGCTCATTCAGAAAAACACTTGCATATGAAATGTCATGTTTAGGTTTAAAAGGAAGTATTGAAGAAACTGAAATATGATTTTTAAGTTCAGGGTATTTTCTTCCTTCCCCCACTGCAACTCTGTATGCAGACTTAAACACTCATTAGTTTGTTTTATCTCGAGAGCATGACTTTAATTTCATTTGGTTTAGCTGAATAAGGGATCACTCTTCATTCTGGGCTTCAAGTTCTTCTCAGCTGCTCTTTTCTGAAGGCAAGGATGACATTTTCATGTCTTTCAAATGCTAGGAACTGCATCCAAAGGAGGATGTAGAGCCCCAAACAGGTTTTTATATTAGAAAGTCTGTGACATTTTATTATTAGACTCCCTAAAGTGATAATGATATCCCTATGGGTTCTGTATGTCAAAGACCTACTTGCTCAAAGCAACAATTTTCAAAATAATTTTATGAAACATAAATGAACACATCTTCAGTTATCCTAATAAGGACACAAGATTTTAACAGGTAAGGCCAAAATATATTAGGTTTACCTTTCACTGACTTGGCTCCATTGGCACAATTTCTCAGGGTGATGCTACCTGAAAATTGGAATAAATCCACACTGCCCAGGAGTGGGGGAAGCTGCTCCATGCTGGACACTCTCTTGGCTCTGCTTCAGTTTTTCCTGCTGACTGATTTAAAATGATAGCTCAGATAACTCTACACTATCTTTAGAGCTGTAGTATAAACATATTAAGTCTTCTTTTGAGATAGAAAATTAACTGGAAGGGTTATGCCAAAATTACAGAAGCCGGTTACTGGTTGCTCACAGAATTGTTGCTATTTTAGTGTCACACATAAAATATTCATTTGGTACCATAAATGCCCATGACAGGAGGGCTGAGGCTTGGTGTTTGCACAGCCTTTAGTCAGTGTGACACGTGTGCCCAGTGCCATGGTTCCAGCAGCACAGGCAGTGTCAGGCAACATTACACTTCCCATGTGAGCAGCAGCCCTGTCATCTGCAGGCAGTCCCAACCTGCTGCCATGGGCATGTTTGAGAGGAATTAAATATCCCCCAAAACAGAAATAAAATACCTGGAGGAGCTGTATTTGTGGTTTCCAGGAGAAGAAAGTGCCTGTGTGTAGTGATGGGATGTGTCTGGGCTGTTGGGTGTGTCCACCCTCTCCAGGCCTGGGGCTCCCTGGACACTGAATTTTGGGTACACAAAATCACACAGGCACACCTGGCAGCCCAGAGGTGTCCTGCACTCACTGATCTCTCTATCCACATTAGGATATTGATCCAGAAATACACACTGGTGATTGCAGGCATTCCAGAAAACACCCAGAGAGCCCTTACCTTCCTTCCAGCTCCAATGTCCAAGTGGAAATAAAGGTGTTGTACCTGCTGTAGCATGAGTGTTTGGTATTCCCAGTTGTCCTGGGTGGGATGGCAGCACTGGCTGTGCCCTGGGACACCCTGAAACTCCAGGAGCACCCACCCAGCATGGACAGGCCGTGGTACAGCACACATTCCAAGTGGGAATCTGTGTCTGAGACTCTGTGCACTGTGTGTGCCAGTGCTGAGTGATCTCTGTGGAGCAACCCCAGCAGAAACAAGGGGGATGTGAGGCGTGGGGTATCTTTACAATACCCAACCACATCTGTATGAAACTGGAAGCATTTTCACTCAGATTCACTCTTCAAGCCTCAGCTGAAGAGTGAGCTGTATGTGTAGATTCATCACTATTCAAAGTGAAGGAAATTTCAGGCTCTTGTATCCAGTAAATCAGTGGATACTGAGAATATCCTCATTTTCAATTTCTTAGGAATGTATTATTTACTGGGAATTTGCATATTTAACTGTTTGTGTGTATAGTTTAACAATTTGATTTCTGCTGTAAAGAATATTTACTCCTCAGTCTGTGCCTGGAAGTTCTCTGTGGAAAGGAGGAAGAACACGTCAGGTGTGATGGCTGTGCCATTTGTAAATTTGTTTTTAAAAAATTCTTTTGCATATGAAAACTGTGTAAAACATTGTGTAATGAGATTAAATGCACACAGTCAGTTTAAAATTGAAGGATTCACTTCCTGGGTCTGCCCAGACTTTTCATGTGACTCTGTATGAAGTTATTTAATCTGTTATTATATGCTTGAATTTTCCCACTGGCACTTGCAGTGATGATGGTGTTGGTTTTGTGTCATTTAACTTTAAACTGTGTCCTGTCTTCTCTGACTCTTTTATTGTGTAGTTCCTGCTGGGGGTACCTTGCCTGGAGCAGCACTGAGGAGGGTTTGGATTCAAGGGGGAGCACATGCCCATGGCTGGCTCCTGACATCCTTTGCTGTGTTCCTGAATTGTTGGGATTGTGTTTGGGATTGTGTTTGGGATGCTCTCATGTCCTGTTGGTGGGATAGAACTTATATTTTTCCCTAGTGGGTCTTTATGCAATTAGTTGATGGAGTTCAGATGTTCCTAAATACTCTGAGAAGGAATACAAGATGTGAATTCTCTGTGAAGAGTTCTGAACAGTCTATAGGAAAGTGTTATAAAACCTGAAAATACTCTGCCAGCATTTCTAACCACTTGCTGAGAATCCTTCACTTAAATCTGAGCTGCCCTCTCACTTAAATTTTACAGTAGTAATTTCCTGCACCAGTTAATTCATCTCAGCAATGACTCTTATCTCCCTCCTGTCCTTTTCAGACAGTTGTTAATGCAGTTGTTTCTTGATGTTATTAATATGGGTGATTAAAAACTTCTAATAGCTTCATTATTTTCCTTTAGAATAGCCAAGTTCTCTGGAGGTGGGAGTTGGGTTTGCAGGAGTCTGAATTCCAAGTGTGATGATGTGTTAAAGGAAATACTCCTGTGCTGAGGTGTCAGAGGCTTCAGGACAGAGAGCAGCTTTTAGTTAGGTGAATTCATTGATTTTTTATCTGTTGCTTTTCAGGGGTAGCATTCGGGCAGGTCTGTGTGCAGAGATGTCCATGATTAATGCTGGTACTGGAGAACTCTCGCTTGAAAGGAAACAGATGAATTGTTAATTCTTGAAAGTTACCATCTGTTCTCAGTTCTCGTCCTGCAGGAATGCTGCTCTGTGAATTTAACTGTTTAACCACAGTTCTGGTTCCTTGCTTGGGCTGCTGAGTTTTTGCCTGGTGTGTACAGTCCAATTTGTGCTCATCAATTAGCTGATGGCAAACCCCATGTGTGTGCACTCAGAGCTTTCAATAAACATGAGAGAGTTTGGCTTGCAGTGGGAGAGCATCATATTTACTTTGGATTATCAATCTATTGTTGATGACAACCTATCAACCTAATTAGCTGTACCATTTTTAATGGCACAGCTAATTAATTGTGAATTTAAAATTAAAATTATAATCAGTGTTAACATGGAGGAAAGCAGTGAGGCAAATATTAAAACTGTTAAAAGTATAAGTATTCTTCACAAGATTGCTGCATGTGACACCAACCTGAGTAATGTAGAATAGGATTGAAAAAAAACCATAAAAATACATGTTGAGTCACCCAAAACAGGTTTTGTATCTTTCTGTCAAAAGATGTATTTGTCACCATCTCTGCTGACAGATCTGAAAGAAAAAATGTAGATGCTTTTCTAGAAAGGGAAACAAAATCCTATGTCTGAGCTCTGAAGTACTCAAGAATCTGTGTTTTTGTTAGGAATTTGTCCAGCTCTTAAGAAAAAAGTTCAATTTGTGAATAGAGTTGGGCTCTGACCCTTTGCTGCACAGAAGTTCTGCCTCAGGGTGGGCTGTGCTGGGCTTACACAGAGGATTCACTGTGGTGGTGGATGGATAAAATGTCACTCAGAACTGATATAATTTCAAATTTACATTAATCAAGAACAAAATGGAGAGGATCTGCAAGCAGGGCTAGTGAAGAAAGGCCACATCTGAAACTTATTTAAAAACCAGCAGAAGCTGGGGGGGAGAGTGCTGTGGAATATCAGCCTGAGGGAAAAAGGATTTCTTTGTGATGGCTGAGGGAAGTAGGAGAACTGAGTAAGATGGATTTGGAGCTCTGTTTTACATGCAGAGTGGTAGAAAATGTGCTCTAAAGGTTCTTGAGAGGTCATTTATTCCATCCTCTTGCCCTGAGACAAGATCACCGAACCTGTATCATGTCTGCAGATAATCCTTAATCATCCTTATTGTTGGAAATGTAAATCCAAATCTCCCTGACTGCCATTTAAACCCATCAAGTCTTGTTTTATTCACTGTGGGGCAGAGCAAAATATTTCCTCTTTTTTGTGTTTTTTAAAATTTGTGTACCCAGTGTCTTGTACACTGACCACTCCCTTACCTCTGCCTGCTGTGGTAGTTCCTTTTCCAGATTCCCAATTCCTTTGTGCCCTTTTCAGGTGGTCCAGCTCCATCTGGAAGAGCTGTGGGTACAGCCAGGGAAGGCTTTGTGATGCCAGGCTCCAGTAGATGGGTTACTGGTTGTTTATCCTGTTCCACCAATTGGAATCTTTACAATCCAATTGGAAAATTCCAAATTGGAATTGTTACAATTTTTAAAATGATCTTTTCCTCCTTTTTGTTTTATGATCTGCTAAAACATTGCTTCTTTTTCTGCAGAAGTGCTGTGGGGTGAGTTGTTTGCTGTTCTGCATTAATTCCCCCTGCTCATGACGTGATTCTCCTTATTGAATTGTAGGAGTTTTGTCACATCTCTTCTCCAGTTCCTCACTGCTGAGCTCTGATCCTGTCACACAGTGATCTGACCACCCCCATCTTCCTTCTCCCATCTTGGTGTCATTTGCAGATTTAATAAGGATATTCTCTAGTCCATCATCCAGCTGTTAAGGAAATATTGAACAGCGTAGGCTCGGATCAAGTCCCTGTGGAATCTCTTCTGAAACATTTTCTGTTTTGACAGCAAGCCATTGATTCTCCCAGAGAACATTTCAACCAATTTCACATTTTGCTCACATTTCCCCACTTTGCTTATGACAATATCAAGTAAGAATGTCATTTCAGCAGCCATTACATAGTTAGGATATATAGAGTGAGCTTTGGCTGGTGGGACATGGGTGGGAAATGTGAGCAAACAGACAGAACTTGTTTGAACTGAGGTGAATGAAAGAGTCTGAGGGGTGGGAGGAACAAAGGAGTGTCTGGGGTCAGCTGGGTTTGTGGATACATTGCTTTAGAGTCAAAGTGGAGGTGGGGAATGGAGTCCTCAATGCTTCTCTATTTCATAG
Organism: Ammospiza nelsoni; assembly: GCF_027579445.1. NCBI lineage: Eukaryota > Metazoa > Chordata > Aves > Passeriformes > Passerellidae > Ammospiza > Ammospiza nelsoni. Next base: position 6,854,739 of record NC_080651.1, read on the forward strand.
CTTTGCATAAAGCCAGCTGTTAAGAACATAAGACCTTCTATTGTTGAGAAATTCCAATAACTAATTTAGAAATTTTCCATGAATTTTGCACCTTCCTGTTAATTCTTACTCTGACTTTAATTGCCTGGCCAAAAAAAAAAAAAAAAAAAAATCAAGTTCTGTATAGTAAGTCCAAGTTGGTAGAAGTCAGAAGTCTGTCAGGAGAAATGGATTTTAGATGAGATTTTTGCACTGGGGTGGTGAAAGACTAAGGAAGGAAGGAAATGTTGTAAAGGACAAGAGAAGAAGGTGGAGAGGAAACCTCTGGAAGAGGAAGCAGAAGAAGCTGCACCATGATCAGCTGTGAGGGGGGGAAATGAAGTTAAACCAGGAAAAGACTTCATTTGTTCTGGGTATTAGATAAATGATATCATCAGGAATTGGCCCAAGGTCAAGGCATTTCTTTAAATAAATGGTGACAAAGTTCTAAAGCCACAATAACTCATGTATTTTTACTTTTATCACTCAGTGTGGGCTTTGATGCCTAACAGCAGCTTCTGGTTACAGTGTTAAAGCTATTAGAAGTTTGGGGGTTATCTTGGCATTAGACTGCAGGTTTTTTCTCCCCAGAAGTTCATGATTTTGGGGGAGGGGATGATCCAGGCAGAAAATTTGGCATTTTATGTGTAAAAGCGTTAGAAATGGGTTTTATGCAATAGTTGTGAGCACCTTTGCTGTTACCAGCAGATGTCACTGTGGATAGCAAATCCCAGCATTTAGGAGACAAAGGAGGTAATTTGCTAAATGAAAATTCAGCCTTTGAAAGTAGATTGGAGGGGGGGGGGAAGGCAAGAATATTTTTCCAGCAACAGACTTCTGTGAGCAAATAAAAATGGGTTTCTCCCTAATGAGGACTTGTGGTTTTGCCCACTCTAATGCTGTGTTTGGTGGCTGCCTTCAGAAGACTTGGGTGAGTTCCTGGTGCTCTGTGTGACCTTGGAGGGGGTGTCTGTGGGTTTGTGCTGCTGCTCAGCTTTATTTGGAAAGCCTTTAGTGTTTGGAGGGAGGTGAAAGCAGCAGTGATGTGCTGCAGTGTGTGTGTGAGTGCAGGGAACTGGCCGTGGAGGAAGTGGCTTCATTAAGGTTGATTTGGAGGGGGGAGCAAGATGAGGGAAAAAATTGCCCAAATGATTGGCTGGGAGAATAGCTCTGAATTATGGGATCCATCTGTTTCCTGTAATGAATTCATAAACCCATCAAACAATGACCTGAACGAATTGCTGAAGGAAAAAAATAATACACTGGCATGATATGTTTAACGCAGTGAGGCATTGGCATTGTATAATCAAAAATTCTCCTCACATCCAGCACTTTGTAATGGAGCTGCTGTGTTTAATAGAAGCTGTAAATAAATCCTGTCACAGTAGCAGCCAAGAATGCATTTCTGGCTTTAACTGTTTCTCTTCTGGAATGTCTGGTCCTGGAAGGCTTTAGAAATGCAAGTTTTATAGAGCTGGAGTGGGGGATTCTGAAATACAGAGACATGTTAATGAGGTGAATGAAAGGCAAAAGCTGCCATAAATCAGTATTATGTGGCTTAACCAGTTTCTTTCATTTATGCATGTTCTTTCCTTATGTCATAGAAATGTACTTAAAAGCTATTGTTGTAATTGAAATCTGTTGGACTGATCCTATTCATTATATTAATAAAATCCACCTACAATTGCTCGTAACACTTTTTTATGCAGTTGGGATTCCCGAGATTGTAATCATCAAAAAGCATATGGAGTAATTATTGGATTTGTTTGGGTAAAATTGGATTAAGAAGTTTAGATACCATTAAGTACTGATAATTATTACAAGCAAGCTCATTGTTTAGTGTGTGTACAGCTCGGAATGGAGAGTAAGCAGATACCCATCACAAACATCTTAAGAGCAAGCAATCTCAAGGCTTTCATTTTATGCCTTTAATTGTATTTTTGCAAGAGCCTTTCCACTTAAATGTTTTTGCTTTAGCTCTTTAATCACGTGCTGGTTATGAAAATCACTGCCTGTTAAATCCTTTCCCCCACATGATTTAAACAACATTTTTTGCATTCAGCTATAAAATGGCTAAAATCTGTGTTTTAATTCCTGCCTTTCCAGCAGCTGCCCACATGCCATTAGCAGTGACAGTGGGTTCCTTGCAGGTGGGAGGTTGGGCAGGCTGCTCCTGGGGCTGCCAGGGCTCTCTGGGGGTTGGCAGCTCTGCCCTGGTGCCCACAGTGGGTGCTGCAAGGGGCACCCACCATCTCAGGGTGTGGGATGGCTCAAGGCTTCATAAAGATGCTGTTATTGCCAATATCACACAGCAAAATTCGGAATTAGGACAGCCAGGGCAGACACTTGAAACATTTGGTATTTCTCACAGTGCATATCAAGTGAAAATTGCTGGTTAAACATTGCTGAGGATGGCTTTTAGAACACAGTCATATTGTCTTTGTAATATATATTCTTTAAGTATTGTTGCTGTGTTTGAAGTCTAAATTCCAGTCTGGTACGAAGCTGGAATTTAGGGCTCAAGCCCATTCTTGTGATGTTGTGCACTCTTCTTTCTTTATTCCCTGTCATTTTGTAATCAAGCAGTTCTTTTCCAGCTACCATGATTTGTAGACATAGTATTCTTGCAAGAGCTTCCATTTAAGCACTCTTTAAAGAGATTTTGATGTACAAAATAAAAATTACTTTGCTGTGTTGATTAGAGAAAAAAACCAGGAGCATGAATATGCAGAAATATTTTCATTCTAAAATACTGTGATAATTTGATTTTCTTTGTTCTTTTCTCTCATCTGTAATTCAGATATGTGGAGGGAACATTGTCTCTAACACTGGGAAAATGGGTTTCTCTGGCCTCACCTTTGTGATGAAACACCTTTGTTTACATTGAAGTGAAAAGTGTTGTCTATTCTATGACTTAGTGATAGAACAGTGATTTCTAAAAGATATATCTATATGCACACCTCTGTGTAAGTATCAGATGTGATTTATATATACAATATTGAGAATATAATGCTTTTTAAAAAGCTGCCTGTCTTGTTCTCTAAAATACCTTTCCATTTAATTAATATTCCTCACGAAAATCTCGGGGCCAGACAAATCCCAGCTCTGCTGGCATGGTGCCAGTGAGTGGTTTCCATTCTCTTGTCCTTTTCCTCCTCTTGCCTGGCATTCCCTCTCAGCTGCTGGCACCAGGGGGTGTGTGCTGGAGCAGCTCCCTGGCTGCCATGCTGGGTTGTTTTTGGTTGATCAGCCTGTGTCTGCAGTGCTCTGAGTGAACCTTGTGGTAAATGACTTTGCAGAAATCCTGAGTCCTTCAGATCTCACTGGTTGTAAATGTTTGCATCTCTGTGATGGTGGTGGTAGTAGAGGTAAATGCTTACATTGCAGTACCAGTAGTAGCAGAAGCAGTAGGAGCTAAAATAAATCCATTACAATGAAGTCAGACTTATATCTTTCACATCAATTATCTATTTGTATTGTGGAAACAGAATAGTTTTCATATGCATGTTGAATATGCAGATTTGGTATTTGAAAATAATTACTCTGCATACCACAATTCTTTCTAGCTACTTTTTAAATTTCAAAACTGTCTGTTTAGGTGACAAAGCTAAGGAAGGTTTGTTCTCTGCTCTTCAGGTATTAGTAGTACTTCAAATTTTTTAATATTCTTAGAGTTCCTTTTTTGTTCAGACAGAGTCACAGGTGAAAGTATTTAGGCTTCCAAAACAAATAGCTTGGAGAAGTGAAGTGCTGATGGCTCTGTCAGACTTTTTGGCATATTTTACTTGGTCAAGTCCCTGCTTGTTTTGAAGCCACCCTGGGCATTCCCTTGGTGCTGATCACTGCTGCAGCTGTAGAAGTTGTTCTTTTTTCTCAGTGTGTCAGAGCCTGGAGAGAGGCTGTGGGTTTGTAGTGGCTGTGACAGAATTCAAGCTACATTTGAACAGTGTCCTTGGGCACTCCTGGGGAGGGTCCTGTGTGAGGCCAGCATTTGGGGGATGTTCCATGTGTGTCCTTTCCCACTCAGCATATTCTGTGACTGAGAGAGCGGCAGTTTTGCACTTGTTGGATGTAACTTGTGATGAAGAGAGTTTCTCTGTGTGACCAAAGAGCTGCTGCCAGGTGAGCTGAGCCAGGGCTGCCATCCCCCAGCACCATGCCCACTCCCTCCTGTCCCAGAGGGACCTGGCACTGCTGGTTACTGGTGCCAGGTGTGCAGGCACATTTCAGGGCGGCCTGGCTGGCTCACTGCAGGCTGGGATAGTGTGGGAGGCATCACATGAATGCCTGGAGTGCAGATGTTGGTGGCTGGGATGTCCTAAGGTTTGGATAAAGACCACAAGAAACCCAAAGTTTGTGTGAGTGCTGAATAAGCTGGTGGATCAGATCTTTTAGCTTGTTTGTTTGGGAGCTTATTAGAAGCTTGAAAATGTTTGTTTTCATGGATGTAGGCCCTGGGATTTGATGTTAATATTGGCAAGGTCACCCCCGGACTAAAAAAGGCAGTGGGGGCTCAAGGTGGGTGCAGCAGAAATGAGTGTTCTGTTCAATACTGAATTGCCAAAGCTTTCTTTTCTCCTCCCTCCTGTTTTAAACCATTCAGATGATTTATTTCAGTAGGGCATAAAAGCTTCCAGTACCATCACAGAGAGCAAACCTACACAAAAAGTAACACACTCTGCCAACTTCTCAGTGGCTGCAAACCATCAGTTTACCTGTTAGTTAAAAACCAACCAGATAGCTTTTCAGATCCTAAACCAAAGATGATTTTTGTTTTCCCCCCTAGTGCCAGAACCTATTAAGACCAGTTTAAGCCAGTTTACCCCAACCTGCCAGTACCAGTACTTCCACCAGCACTCTCACCAACAGCAGCAATGGCAAGCACACCTGCCAATGGGCAGCAGCCTGGTGTTTTAAACCATACAGATGATTTGTTTCAGTAGGGCATAAAAGCTTCAAGTACCATCACAGAAAGTAAACCTATGCAAAAAGTAACAAACTGCCAACTTCTCAATGGCTGCCAACCATCAGTTTAGCAATTAAAAACTTAAAAACTAACCAGATATCTTTTCAGATCCTAAATCAATGATGATTCTTTTCTTTTGCCCTAGTGCCAGAACCTATTAAGACCAGTTTTACCTGTTACAGTTAAAAACCAACCAGATAGCTTTTCAGATCCTAAACCAATGATGATTCTTTTTCTCCCCCCTAGTGCCAGAACCTATTAAGACCAGTTTAAGCCAGTTTACCCCAACCTGCTTGTACTGGTACCAGTACTATCACCAGCAGCAATGGCAAGCGTGTGTCTGCCAAAGGGCAGCAGCCTGCTGTTTGAAACCATACAGATGATTTATTTCAGTAGGGCATAAAAGCTTCCAGTATCATCACAGAGAGCAAACCTACACAGAAAGCAACACACTGCCAACTCCTCAAGGTGGCAAGCCATCAGTTTACCTGTTAGTTAAAAACCAACCTGATAGCTTTTCAGATCCTAAACCAATGACGATTCTTTTTTTTCCCCCCTAGTGCCAGAACCTATTAAGACCAGTTTAAGCCAGCCCCAACCTGCCGGTACCGGTACCAGTACTTCCACCAGCACTCTCACCAACAGCAGCAATGGCAAGCGCGCGTCTGCCAACGGGCAGCAGCCTGCGGCGTCCCGCTACCTGCCCCGAGAGGTGCCTCCCCGCTTCCGCCAGCAGGAACAGAAGCAGCTCCTAAAGCGGGGGCAGCCACTGCCCACCGGGGCTCTCGGTGCCCCCGGCCCGGCGCCGGGCACGGCAGCAGCAGCGGGAGCCAGCCCTCCTCCTCCTCCTCCTCCTCCTCCTCAGCAGGGAGCAGCGGCACAGCAGCAGCAGCATCCCGGCAAGGCGCAGCCAGGTAAGGGCGGGACCGGGGGAGCGGCTGCTGCAGCAGGGAGCTGCCTCCTCCACTGCTGAGATTGGTTTAAATGCTATTTGAAAATTTTGTTTTAAAATGCCATTTGAAAATTTCGTCTTAAAATGCCATTTGAAAATTTTGTTTTAAAATGCCATTTGAAAATTTTGTTTAAAATGCCATTTGAAAATTCTCGTTTTAAAATGCCGTTTGAAAAGTCCCGTTTTAAAATGCCATTTTCAAATTCTGGTTTTAAATGCCAATTGAAAAGTCTGGGTTTAAAATTCCATTTGAAAATTTCATTTTATAATGCCATTTTGAAATTCCGATTTTTAAGTTGCCATTTGAAATTTTTGCTTTAAAAATCCATTTGAAATTTTCCTTTTAAAATGCCACTTAAAAATTTTGCTTTAGAAATCCATGTGAAAATTTCCATTTAAAATGCCGTTTTAAAATTCTGGTTTTAAATGCCATTTTGAAATTTCATTTTAAATTGTCATCAGAAAATTCTGGTCTTTAAATGTCATTTGAAAATTCTGGTCTTGAAATGCCATTTGAAAATTCCCTTTTTAAATGCCATTTGAAAATTCCAATTTTAAAATTCTCTTTTAGAATGGCATTTTAAAATTCCAGCTCATATTCTTTCTCGTAACATCTTCTTATTTGAGGATTACTTGTAATTCTTGGCCATATACTCCTGTTCTGACACAATGTGCCATTTCTGGCATCCACTTGTAAAATATTTTTTTGTTTGTTCATGTGCTCAAAGCTGTGGGGTCTTCCTCCAGTTTGGTTTTTTCCCCTCTCGTGTTTCTTTGGTAGCTGTAATGGATCTTCAGGAAGTGTAAATATTTAGTGGTGATTCTTACAGAAGCATTGGTAATTTGGGTGTTTACAGGTTCTATCTATCATTCTGATAATTTTAATGTTTCTTGATCAGTGTTTTGCAAGTTTGTGAATAAGGAATAGAAACTTATGTTCTGTCGTGACATTTTTATACCTTTGGTTATGCTCTCAATTATTATTTTCACCTTAGGAAAAGAATAGTTTGGGAAAAGGAGTTGAGTGTCTTAGGCCTTTTTACCACTTCATTCTGTCCTTTGCAGGTCACAGAATGGTTTGAGTTGGAAGGGACTTTAGGGAACAGCTATTTCCAGCCCCCTGCCATGGGCAGGACACCTTCCACTGTCCCACGTTGCTCCAAACCCCGTCCAACCTGGCCTTGGACACTTCCAGGGATCCAGGGGCTTCTCTGGTCACCTGTGCCAGGGCTTTCCCACCCTCACACAGGGAAGAATTTAATCTCAATATCCCATTTAATGCTGCCCTGTGCTGGTGAGAAACCATTCCCCTTGTCCTGTCCCTCCATCCTTTGTCCCCAGTCCCTCTCCAGCTCTCCTGGAGCTCCTTTAGGCATTCCCTGGAGATCTCCCTGGATCCTTCTCCTCTGCAGTGAGCATCCCCAGCTCTCCCAGCCTGGCCAGAGCAGAGGGGCTGCAGCCCTTGGAGCTTCTCCATGGCCTCCCCTGGACTTTTCTCTCCTGCTCTCCATCCTCCTGATGCTGGGAGCCCCAGAGCTGGACACAGCACTGCAGGTGGCTCTCGGACTCACAGGCCTTTCTTTGGCTGTTGGAAATTGGACGTTGAGGAATAAATCTCTTCATTTTCCTGAAGCTCCTGATGGGAAATAAGAGCTCTCTTCAATGGTGTGAGCTTTGCAGTGGGGATGGGCTCAGTGCTGCACATCCCCTTTTCCATCTCTGCTTTGTGTGGATGTCAGGCAAAGCAGGGATTGTTCTGCCATACAGTTATCCATGGCTTAACAAAGTGATCTGGACTAAATCATAAAGGAGGGGTTTGATATCTTGAATATTCGTCATGTCTGTGTGATCTCAAGTGTTGCTCATTATCACTCATTAGCACTGTCAAACATCACAAAATCTGGATCTGAACTGTCTGCAGTTTTTCCCTTTGGGCATTAGTGAATCTTTCACTATTTTTGCTGCTGAGCAGAACTACAACAGAGAAAATTCTTTGGTGTTGTCCTTAGAAGTTTTAGTTAGATAAGAGAATAATCTCTCTCTGAAATTACAGCTTCTATGGTTATTGAAATGCATTTGAAAATATCACTCAGCTACTCCCCAGAAACCTAAAACTGAACAGACAAAATGAAACAATTTATTATTTATTAAAGTGGTTCTTTTTTAGGAAGGGTAGAGATTCTGCTTCTGTATTCTCAAGTATTTGGCTTTAGTGTGATGGAAAGTAATCATTTCCCAGCAGTTCTCTAACTTTTCTGACAGCAGTCTTCCCTGCAAATCCCAGTTCATCAGGGATGGTTCTGACATTCTTGGCTTCTTCTGGATTGGGAAATGTTTGTTAACTGTCAGACTAATGTTCTGTGGCAGAGATATGTTTATTATTTTATTATCAGAGCTCTGGAACCATAGAAATCATAGCATATTCTGAGCTGGAAGGAGCCCTCAAGGATCATCCAGTGCAGCCCCTGGCCCTGCACAGCCACCCCAACAGCCCCACCCTGGGCATCCCTGGCAGCCTGGGGGCTGTGCCCATTCCTGGGGAGCCTGGGCAGTGCCCAGCACCCTCTGGGGGAAAAACCTTTCACTAAAATCCATCCCAACCTCCCCTGGCACAGCCCCAGCCATCCCTCAGCTCCTGGGGAGCTGAGATTGGAGCTGCCCCTCTCATCTTTATTTATGTGGCACACTCAGAGCAGCCAACTGCAGTGGCTCAGGCTGCCTGAGGGTCAGGAGGTTTCTTCCAGGCATCCTTGTAGATGGATCTGAAGCATCTGTGTTTGAATTAAATGAAACAAAGGCCACTGTAAATCATAACATAACTCATAAAAGAACTTTCCTTGTAAGAGTATAGTACGAGCTGTCTGACTTTGATCTTGCCAGATGCATTTCTACCTTGAGGCTTTATTTTTTTCCCAATTCCTATTTTAACTTGCTGTATGTGTAGTATTGGCAACCCTCAGCAGATGTTTTACACTGTTGAATTCGTTCAGGGGGTTTTATTTTTTTGCTTCTTTTATGTTACCATTGGAAAAATTCAGAGGACAGTCAAGGTTAGTAGAAATGAGAGGAAAAGAAACAGTGCAGCAGCTTTTCAGCTTCATTTTATCTTATTGCCCTAAACAAGTTAACCAAGATCAAACTCTTTGTAAAAGTGCTACTTGGCAACATAATCATGGAATGGTTTGGGCTGAAGGAACCTTAAAGCTCATCTCAAAAACTGGGACACCTTCCACCAGACCAGCTTGCTCCAAGCCCTGTCCAACCTGGCACCAGTGTCCCACCACCTTTAGAGTGGAGAATTTCTTCCTAATATTTCACCTAAACCTACCCTTCAGCTTACAGCCATCCCCTGTGTGCTGTCCCTCCATCCCTTGTCCCCTCCAGCTCTCCTGGAGCCCTTCAGGCTCTGGAAGGGGCTCTGAGCTCTCCCTGGAGTCTTTTCCAGGTGAACATTCCCAGCTCTCCCAGCCTGGCTCCAGAGCAGAGACATTTCCATGGCCTCCTCTGACCTTACTACTCTGAGTAAATAATTTCTCCCTCGCTTCAAATCTAAAGCTGCAATTTTAATTACTCATAGCAGTTTGTCCATAGAGTCACAATTGTCCTGTTGCTCTTTACTCTCTAAAGTCAAAACAAAAGATTTCAAAGGCACCACAAGATCTGCACCTTTTGGAACAGGATCTTAAACAGACTAAATCTTGGCTACCTTTTGTCTGCTGACACAAGGTGGAGATTTCTTTTGGAGAATGAAATGTTTGGAGATTTCAGTGCTGCCCTTTTGCACTCAGAAGGAACTTGCTGAATTCTGGAGCTCACGTAGTTCTTTCCAGCAGGTGGAGCATCAGCTCATTTGCTGACTGAAGGCACAGGAGGAAAAAAGAAATGTCCAGCTCAGTTTATAATGACAGCAGCTCTGTGCCTGGCTGCCCTGGGGGGCCCAGGAGGAGTATCTCTCTCCTGAGAGACCTTTGTTGCCATGAATTGCACATATCCACAATCTTACTCAATCTCTCATACAGGCTTTGGTTTTAATCTTGTCAAGCACGAAGAGGAAAGAAGTAGGAAAAATATCCAGGGAAGGCCAAAGCCTTTTTATCACAGCTGTTGGGGTTTGAGTGACTGTTAGATTTAGAAAAAATAGGGAATTCTGTGTCCTATAAACATGAAGATTTTCCCAGAAATCTTCAACTGGTGTGGTTTTGTGAATATGAAAATGAAGAATTTTAAACAGGAGAATTCTCACCAAGAAATACTTAATCAAAAGAAAGTTTTTTACCATCCTCCTCTCAGCATCAGTAGGAACTGTTTTCTTTAAATGTCTGTTTCTTGCTCCCTGGATATTTAATTTACTGAAGAGTCTGCAGGTAAAAGGTCTCTGGGGAAATGATGGGAAGGAAAAAAAAAATCAACTTGTCCAGAAGAGGAATTTTGAAGAGGAATTTTGTCTGCCTGAACAGCACCTGAAGTGTGGGAGAGGCATCCCTGCAGGGGCATGATTGGGACATGCCAAGGATGTCAAGGCAGAGATGGAGCAGTGCTCAGGGCATTATTTGCCATACCCAGGGTGTAAAGGCAGAGGTGGAGCAGTGCTCAGGGCATTATTTGCCTTACCCAGGGGTAAAGGCAGAGATGGAGCAGTGCTCAGGGCGTTATTGGACAGGGTGTAAAGGCAGAGGTGGAGCAGTGCTCAGGGCGTTATTGGACAGGGTGTAAAGGCAGAGATGGAGCAGTGCTCAGGGCGTTATTGGACAGGGTGTAAAGGCAGAGATGGAGCAGTGCTCAGGGCGTTATTGGACAGGGTGTAAAGGCAGAGATGGAGCAGTGCTCAGGGCATTATTTGCCATACCCAGGGGTAAAGGCAGAGATGGAGCAGTGCTCAGGGCATTATTGGCCATACTCAGGGTGTAAAGGCAGAGGTGGAGCAGTGCTCAGGGCATTATTGGCCATACCCAGGGGCAAAGGAGCACCGCTCAGGGCTCCCTCCCTGTCCTACCCTGCCCAGAGCCCCTCAGACGTGGGCTGGCTTCTTTAGGCTCATCACAAACCACAGCAGCACATTTTAATGGATGATCTGGTGTAATCAAAGTGTCAGGATTGTCCTACATGAGCATCTTGAACCCAGAAGATTTTTGATGTAAGTTCATGTCTGTAGCTTTTCTTCTTACAGCTTCATATCCCTTCCGAGTTGATTTGTAATTATGCCTCCATGCTCCTTTCAGGCCTTATTTTTAACTACCCAGCTACAAGAAATACTGTTAGAGAGTCACTGCCAGTCTCTCCACTCTAACAATCACACTATTTTATCTCTTTATTCTCTTATCAGCAGCCCCTGTTATCTACTGCCTCCGCCTATCCAAAACACTTATCAGAATTTAACTGCAATGTCATGAATTAAAAAGGATGTTCTGCCAATGTAAGGCAAGTGGAAATTAATGGCCACTAATATATTCTTTGTCAGGTTTATCACCTGGAAGTATCAGTGAAGTGGAAGAGAGTAGGGATCTTTTGTTTCTCTCTTAAGGTAATCTCTAAAACATTAACCAGACAAACTGTTATGAAATGAAAACATTTCAGATTGCATAGAATATTTTAGAAATCTTACCCCTTGAAAACAGTCTTTTATTCATTGTTAACAATTATGGAACTGGTTTTTGAAGTACTTTGGAGTAGAATAGTTATTTGTCTGGAATGTCTGTGTTGAGCCACAGAGCTTGTTCTTGACCTGCCCCCTCTGTAATCCTTTCCAGGATTACACTGAAGGAAAGCTGTATCTCTAATTTATGAGCAGTATTCCATTATCTAGTCCAGTTTGTTATTTTTAAAGTTGTGACTCTCTATCTCTTCCCACTTTGTCATCTAACTCCACCAAACAGGTGAGTAAATAACTTCCCTCATTAAGGTCTGAGGCATTTTCCTATTAATTGAATTATTGGAATGATCCTTTGCCACGTGATCTAAAAGAATTAGGATCATTTCTGGAAGCTACCATGGGAGATTAAAAATAACAAGTAATAGAGATATTTTAGTTTCTTTACAAATGATGAATTTTATATGGGAGTTTCCAGGCAACCAGTGTGTTTGATGATTATTAGAGTAGAGATCAAAAGAAGTAATCAGTTCTCCAAGATATCTTTGACTTTCCTGAAATTCAGGAATATGAAATCACCATCTGTCAACTCAAAAGCAACCTGCAGGAGTCAGGGTGGAACTTGTGCCCATCTTTTTATTGGCAAGTAGATTATTTTGCAGTGGAGATCCACATTATCTGTTTCCAAAGTCCAGAAAGAAATGAGAGCAAATAACTCCTGCAGTAAATCAGAATGAGTAAACACACCAGTGTTGTGGGAACTCGAGTTACACTCTTAATTTCTTCTATCTGTTGTTTGTTGCGAAGTGAGAATTTGACAGCAGTTAGAAACAGAGATTTATTTTCCATGTGTGGGCTGATGCCAGATTTTGTGCTGAACTTTGTTCTTCTTTTCTCTGGAGCTGGAAGGTTTATTTTGTGTTTGAAGATTTCTTTAGCTGCAGTTGAGAGATTCATGCTCATGGCATGGTGTGTTGTGCACCTTGAAGTGGGCAGCTGGAAATTGCTGAGTGCTCTTCTGTGACAGGGTAACTCTTCTTGTAATCCCTTTGTGTTAACTTTCATTTTAATAGTTTTTTAGGAAGCAAGATTAAAATATGCTGGTTACTGTTAAAATCATGTCTGACAATACTCATTCCAAACTCCAATCCTTTAACTGCAGTTACTTCAGAATTCCCTCAGAATTTTATTTGGTTGTAAAATCAAATTTGGAGAGAAGTTTTAGACAAAGATTATCATGCCTTCAGTCAATATGGTTGGAAAACACTGATAAGCTTTGACATACAGTTGTTTCATCAGATCCAGCAAAGTGATGAGACCTTTCTGCTAAAGTCATGCTTGAAGAATTCAGCTTGAGCACTTCAGCTCATTGTGATTTGAGGGCTGTAGGTAAGGCTTGCACGTGCCAAAGAGGTTCTGAAATATATTAATAAAGTTTAATTTCAAAAGTCTGAAATAAGATTTTACTTGATCTCCTGGAGGCATTGCAAACAGGCTGAGCCTTGACAAACAAAGCACATGTGGAAAGTGCTTTTATGGAAATGATTTGCTGAACTTCACCTCTTTGGGCTCATATTCTGCAATTCCATTAGCAGTATATCTTTGCTGGCAAAACATTACTGTGCTTTTGCTTTTAGTTGGAAAGTTACACAATTAAAACCAGAGACTTTAAAATGGATTTATTCTGGATTTCCCAGAGCAGAGTTTTTAATCTGTAATAGTTGAAACACTAAAAGCTTTAAAGTAGAAATTTGGTAATATTAATTCATTGTGTTTGCACACTTGCTCTGTATGTAATTTAACACTTTATATAGAAAATACACTTAAAAAAAATTATCCACAATACCTTGATGATGTGCTTCATAGAATCATGACTGTTGATCTCAAATGGAGATGTTTTTTGGAAACACAGGAATTGGCTCTTCATGCTGCTTCAGTGGAAGGTGACTGTGTGTGACAAACACACAGTTCCATCCTGCAAGAAACTCCTGAGAGCTGCAATCCTTACTCTCCTCTGTTTGCCATGATTTGCAGAGCAGTCCCCTGTACATCAATGTCCACACATTTCTGTAATGTGGCTGTGGAAAAGTTTTCCTATACTGGGATCAAAACATGGGAAAAATCACCAGAATTTGGCAAATGTTGGTTATTTAAAAAATTTGAGAAATTACCAGAAATTTGAAAAATTACCAGAATCAAGAATTTGGCTTGATTGCATTTTTTGCCACTAGTGCCAGGTGTAGGTTCAGACAAAAGGAAGTTAAAACACCACACAAGGCCATAAATGTAGCAGATAACACTGATAAGGGATCTAACCCATGGCTCTGTCTCCTGGGTGAGGAACATTTTCTGAACTGCAGTGAGAGGAAAGTTGTGGGAAGTGAGTCTCAGCTACTTGAGAGTTTTGTCTCCCATTAAAATTTTAAAAAACTCCTTTTAATGCTTTGAATACAAGAAAACGGCAATCTCCTAGCCCAAATATGGGCATTAGGAATGAAAAATGGTAGAAACTCATCAGTAAACTAATCTTTGGAACAAATTTTTCTGTATTGTGGATGTTATCTGACATCAGGCAGCAGAGCATGAAAAATAAATCTGCTGCTTCAAATCTCTTTGACAGTGATTAGAATTTTGCACAGGGAGAAAGAAAAATAGAAATCTGTGGAAGGACAAATAACTGAGGTGCTTTTGTACTTTTGCTGTCCTCACTTTCAAAGAGTGGGGCTGTACAAAAACCTGGCTTCTGCTTCAGGAGCTGCAGCTCTTCTCCAGCTTCACTGTGGATGGCTGTGCTGCAGGGACAGCCAGGGACAGAACTGCCCTGCTGAGGTGTCTGTGAGGAAGAAAAGGTCAGAAAAAGCCTGGCAAGGTGGTCAAATGTGCAGGTGGCAGCCTCTGATAAAGTATGTGAAGAGACCAAGTAGCAGGAGCTGTCCTGATGGTGGAGAAGTAAAAGGTACAACACAACTTAAAGTCACAGTGGCCAGGGGTAGGAAGGAGTTTAGTCCTTGGGAAGATGAGAAAGCCCCAGGTGCACACTCAGGTCATGTGAAAATTACTGGAAACCTGAATTTTTACAGCTCAGGAATTATATATAATTATACTAGGAAGAAATAAAGACATTTGTAGCAGTTTGGAGGGAAAAGAGCCCCAAAGAACAAAAAGCTGAGTCTTTCATAAGTGAGTCAGTAGTTAAGAGCAAGGGCAGTGGGACAGAGGGAACCACTGATGGGTGGCATCAGGAATACTTTAAATACCTTTCTCCTTCATCTGTAAACTTAGAACTAAAGCTAGAGTGAGTTAGAGACTTCAGGAAATAAAGTTTCCAGTTGTGTGGAAATAATGACATGTCATCATGTGCATCATTCATCATGTAGCAGACTGAGCAGAGGAGGGATTGGAGCAATGTGGTCACTATAAGAGTGTGAAAACTACAAAAGAGAAAAAAGCCAACCCATGTTAAGAGGTGAGAAGATAGAACTGAGGAAGTGTAAATCAGCCAGAGTAACTGTTAGAATGATCCCAGGAGGAAAAAAAACCCCAAAACAGCCATTTCTGTGCATGTTGAACTTTTCAGGAGAGAAATGCAGAGTCACTGGGGATTGTGGAGAGCAGGTTATACCAAAGGGGATGGTTAAACAACAGCCTTCAATAAATTTTTGGTTAAAACCAACTGGAGAAGAGTGCTACGTAACAGAAAGGCAAAATTACAGTATGGAATACTGGTGATACAACTGGATAATTGGGTAAGAAATAAAGAAATATAAAATTTCTTTATTTTGGCCAGAGCAGCTCTGTACCCAAATACAGATGTGTGGGTCTCACAGTGCAAAAACGGGTCTGGTCACAGGGTAAGCTTGATTAATGTGTTAAAAAGAGAACAGAGCCTGAGGGATAGAGGCAGAGCTGTTCCTGAGGGACATGTGGGTAAGGCCTCTGAACTTTCCAGCTGGAGGTAGAAGGAACCACTTGGAAGAAGCAGAGGAATGCAACAGGAATGGGAAGAAATCCTGGAGAAAAGCCTTGCAAAGATGGAAGAAATCAGAGCTTCTGATTGAAAGGAAGATTGGAATTATAAATGCTGAGATACTTAAATGGCTGCTGCAGGGAAGGAAATTACACTTTCTACGTGCCTGTGAGGGATCAGATAAAAAATTATGGGCTAAACTTTCAACAAGGAAGATTGAGGGGGGACATTAGGAAAATCCTGCTGTTATGAAAGCAATCTTGAGAAGTGAGGTAGAGCACTTGGGAATGTGCAGGCTCCATTTCTGGAGGCTTCCTTGCTGGGCTGGGATAATGTCACCTTGTGTGTATCAGGAATAGTTCCTCTGACCAGGTGAGCAGGCTGCATCACCTCTCAAATCCCCATTTTTAGTCTTCAGGTATTAATAATTATGAATTTTAAATTTATGAGACACATTCCCCATCAAAGTTTGGCCCAAGACAGGAAGGGAAAGGATGAGCTCTGCCAGCACAGTTAGTTGGAAGCTGCACTTCTTTTTACTCCCAAGCTTTTTATTGGACTGTGACTCATTTCTTGGGGTTCTTCTTTGCCTTTCTGTGTGCCCTGACTGGCAAAAACAGTGCCCTTCAATAGATGCCCTATATAAGTACTGATCTTCATAAATTGGAGTTGATTATAGGAAGTTTATGTCATTTATAGGAAAAATACAAGGAACTCAAGTTTTGACTAATCTTTTTAACTAATGGAAATTCCCATCATATATAGTTAGTTTTAAAGGAATGTAATAATACCACAACAATAGTTACAGTTAAAACTGTTCTTGCAAAATTGACTCTCAAGCCTAGTTCCTGGGTGCATTTGAAATAATTTTCTGACTAGAAACAAAACCAAACAGATTTCATTTCTATTTATCTGTTGTTTCTGAGATGAGGTTGAACTCGATCAGTATTCAGAGACTATTGCAGAGAAACAGAAAATAAATGTCTTCAGGAGGAAACCAACTATTTTCAGGAGTCCTTCAGTGGAGCAGTTCTTTAGCCAAGAATAGCAGCAGTGATTGTGCCTCAGTGATGGAGTGGCAGAGACCCTGAGAGCGTGGCCAAAGCTTTAAAGAGCCATGGTGAGATCCAGGACAGAGGGGCAACACTGCTCTGATGAGAAGTGAAACAGCACAGCTGAAACGTGCCCCATTTACCACATCATTAATATGTATTTGGGGCAGGTAGGAGGGGAAATCATCGTAAAGGAGCATATTGGGCATGCTGGAAGCTTGTGTGAATTAGCCATTGAGATTTGCACTGATAAGAGCCCTCTATGTGCAATTATGCATTTATGATGATCTTTAGGCCCTAAAAATGTAAAGCTGACCCCATTGTGAGTATTCCTATGCTGTGGAGGGAGCTGAGACTGCCAGCCCAGAGTGTTCCAAGATGGTTGGTCCGGCTGTTCAGGCAGCGCTCTCTCCTCTCTCCCTTCTCTCCTCTCTCCTCTCTAACCTTCTCTCCTCTCTCCTCTCTCTCCCCTCTCCCCTCTATCCTCTCTCTCCTCTCTCTCTCCTTTCTCTCCTCTCTCCCCTCTCCCCTCTCCCCTCTTCCCTCTTCCCTCTCCCCTCTCCCCTCTCTCCTCTCCTCTCCTCTCCTCTCCTCTCCTCTCTCCTCTCTCCTCTCTCCTCTCTCCCCTCTCCTTTCTCCCCTCTCTCCTCTCCCCTCTCCCCTCTCTCCTCTCTCCGCATTGTTCAGGCAGCTCTTCCCTGCCTCTATAAACAACCGTGCCGCTGATTAATGCGCTCGCATTTGCCACTTAGAGCTGGTTTAGATAGAGGCAGGGAAGTCATTAAGGGCTTGGCAGCAGTCCAGGGTACATCTGGGACTTGGGAGCTGCCGCTGGGGCAGGGAGGAGGGCGGCGGGAGGGAGCTGGGGCAGGGGAGAGGACGCTTGGCACAGGAAGGAGCCGGGGCAGGGAGGAGAGCGATGAGGCTGGAGCTGGTACTGGAGCAGGGAGAGGGTGATGGGCAGGAGATGGGGCTGGGAGAGGAAGGAGGACACTGGGCAGAATATGGGGCTGGGAGAGAGAGGAAGGCACTGGGAAGAGGCAGGAGATGGGACTGGGAGAGAGAGGAGGACACTGGGCAGGAGGCATAGATGGAGCTGGGAAAAGGGGGGGGAAACCAGGCAGGAGCTGGGGCTGCGAGAGGGGAGAAGGCATAGATGAGGCTGGGAAGAGGAGGAGGGCACCGGGCAGGAGGCAGGAGATGGGGCTGGGAGAGGGAGGAAGGCAGTGGATAGGAGGGAGAGGGATGAGGACACAGGGCAGGAGATGGGGCTGGGAAAGGGAGGAAGGCACTGGGCAAGTGGCAGGAGCTCTGGGGCAGGAGGAAGGAGGAGGACTCTGAGCAGGGGCAGGAGGAAGGAGGAGGACTCCAAGCAGGGGCAGGAGAAAGGAGGAGGACTCCAAGCAGGGCAGGCGTTCAGCAGCGCCCGCATCTTGTCTTGGCTGACTTTCAAAAGCGGCAGAAAAGCAGCTACGGGCGCTAATTGTAGCCAGGTCCCAAAGTGAAAATGTTTTGTGACAGTTGAAAGAATTTAAAGAGGAAGGAAGATCGGTTTAGTGTCAGCTGCAATTAGATAATCAAAGCTTAAAAATCCTGCTCTGTTGATACCTTCACCTAGAGCCGGGGAGCGGAGCAGGGAAAAGGGGGAGGAGGGCTGTGCTGGAAAGGGCATTTCCATAGCCAGTGCAGCCGAGGCCCGGCCGAGCTCGCAGGTTGTCTGGGCGCGCGCTCGCACAGAGAGATTTTCTTGGCAGCTCTACAGGATGAGGCTTACACTGTACACAGCCGACATATTGAAGCCGGGAGCCCTGGAGAACGTAGAGGCAGGAGTAGAAACAGCTCTGCACACAATGTAGCGTCTCCTAGGATGGTTGGGCGGCTCCTTTCTTCAGGTATTTTATTACCCATCAGCCCTTTTTAGAGCCAAAAAAAGAGAGAAAGTAACCCTAACCCTGAGAAAATAGCATCTGCTTCTGTTAAATCAATTTATTACATAACATTTCAGCGAGAGAGCAGCAGCACAGCGTCCTGAGCTTTTGGCTGCGTTTCAGGTTTGATAAAATGGCGTCTTCGCAGCGAGCTGCTTGTAAAGATATGTTGCACTGAGCCGAAAAATGCAATGATTTGATGTTTTCTACTGCTGCTTTTGTTTCAGAGGGGTAGCATTTAGTGGAATCTCTAGTAATAATGAAAAATCTTGTTTATTTTTTTGCTTGTTTTCTTAATGCATTTGAAAGCTTTCAGCATCAGAGGGAAGGAGCGACGTTTGAATGTCGTAGTGCGGAAAATGAAAAGGGGATAACAGGCTTTCCCCCGTGTGGGCTTAGCTATGGTTTAGTTTTAAAATAAATAAAGCTGCTTTATTCAATGCTTCCATCTCTTTTCTGCCTTTCCACATTGTGTGTGCTGTGCAAGATTTCAGCTTCCTCAATCCATGAGACTTGTGAGTGAGCTTTTTAGGGGCTTCAGATAGATGCCAGTTTTCAAATCTGTCTCTGTGCCTAGAGCTGGATGCAGCAGGTAACCTGAAATGTTAGCACTACAGTGCCCAAATTTTCTGCTTTTTTATATTTTGTGATTCAGAGTAGATGCTTATGTCATGTTTTCTTTATGAAATTAGGCTACATTTGATTTAGCACTTTAAATGTTCCTGGCGATTCCTATTTGATTCAGATTTGGAAAAACTCATTTGTAGTATTTTAAAGATCTGCTCACGTTGAATTGAAAACTATATTTTGAGGAGGGGAGAGAAAATAATTTGCCCTTTTTTTCCTCCTATTCTGACTCAGGATCACTAACCTTTATGTGCCAAGGAAAATCCCCAGTGGGACTGTCAGCAGCCCTTGGGATTTTTCTGTGTTCTGCATGTCAGAGCAGGGAGCACCGTCTGTCATCTGTCCTTTGGGCAGCACAGGGCGAGCCAGGGGGTCTGGTTGTTGTTACGTGACAGACGTGGGCTGAAAAACAAAACAAGTCATAAGAGAGGAGTCACTGTTAGATCTGATTTAAAATGGGCTGAGCACAATTTATTAATAATGTTCCATTAAAAGTTCATCCCAGGCTTTGCCATTTCGTACCCTGCCCGTGCTTTGGTTCCAAAGTCAGCTGAATGCTGTGTTATAGTTGGGGAGACAGGGTTTTACTGCACAGCATTTGAACTAATTATTGCAATGGAAGCTATGAAGATACAGTTAGTTTTAACTCACCTGAATAAAAAAAAATTAAATATGATTGTAAATGAGATTTTCACAAGAGGAGGGAAGTTGGGGTCAGTTACTTGTGCAGGCAGAGTATTTTCTTTTCTGAGAAATGCATGCAACAGCTTCTCCCATTTCACTCTACTCATATTTTGCACTTGTAATCTATGTAAACATTAAACTGATTTTGTAACTAATTATTCATTACCCAACACAGCCAAAAATGTTTTCTGTTTTTAATAAGTACTGAATTGAAGCTGGTCAAGTATGTTGGCTACAGTGCATAATAACACCAGCAATCTCCTCCCACCCCATTAAGGATATTATTTTAAAAAACAGCAATCCAAAACAAAACAACTCCCTCATGCTGTTATTTATACTGCTCAGAGCTGTGCATTTTCCAGGTCATGTGTATGGTTGCAGTTGGACAGAAGTTCTGTGCTTGTTAAAAACAAATTTAAGCCATTATCCTCAAATTAATATTTCCTTCCTGATGGCTGAAGAAATGTTGTTGATCAGGGGAATGATATTTTATAAAAGATGCATAATTAAGATATTGAAACACAAAGCATTAATTTAAAAATAGTTCTCACTCTGTGGTGTCCCAGCACTAGGATTTGCTAACACAGAATACCTGTGGTTCCTGTTCCTTGTGCCTTGTTTACAGTCTTTGCTCAGCTCACAGAGGAGGGGTAGAAATGCTTCTGGTGGACTCAGTGCTTTTATTTCACATCTTTGCATAAATTAAGAGGAACCCATTCTTAAGAATTTTGAAAATGAGTTTCCCATTTCAATCTTAACAGCTTTGAAAAGAAAACAAAATATTGTGAATTTCTGTGAACAGTTAGTTTCCTAGAAAGTTGGAGTAAATATGTTTTTTCAAAAAACAAGCAAATAAACAAGCAGAAAAGTTCTCTTGATTTAATCATATAAAATATTTCACATTCATTATTTTTCCCAAATGTTTAAGGTTGTTACAGATTAAGTAAGACTGTGCTACTCATTATTTATTTCATAGCAGCAAGCCCCTTTTAGTTAAAATGGAAAAAAGCCTTTTTGTTATTTGCTTCTAGAGACAAGAATATCAAACTTACATTACTTTATTCAAGATCTGTATTCAAGCTCTTGGTTTGTCTGACAGCTAAGCCCCAGTTTTTGCAGGTGTCTGTTCATGCTGTGAATTTTTTTTCCCCTTTTCTTCATATGTCCTTTTCTTGCGAGCTTTATGACAGCAGCCTTGGTGTTACAACTGATTTTTCCAGTGTGTGTTGGACATTCTGAGGTTATTGTGAAGTTTTTTCTGTGATTTTTGAGCTGTGATTTGTGGGAGGTACCAGCAGGACCCCACTGCTGCTCCACAGTGGATCCCTGGTTTCACATCCCCTCCACAGAATTCCTGTAATCCGTACCACAGCCACCACTGCCAGATTAGCCCATGGGTATTGTTGGGGGAATCATCTGAACCTCAGGGAGAGTGGGACAGGAAAGGGAGCCCCTGGGTTTGCAAAGCCTTGGGAAGCCCAGGGGTTGGAGCTGCACGTTCCTGCTGGGATCTTGCCAAGCTGTGCTTGGCCAACCAAGCCCAGGCACTTGGCCATTTTCTACTCTTAATATGGTCATCTCTTTGGTTTTAACAGTTCTTCTCCATTATAATTTTATTTTCTTCATGGTTTCTCTTACTGCTCCTAAAGATCTGGTCTTGTATTTAACAAATTGTTTTGTTCCCTACTCTCAGCAATCATTCCAAGCTATTTTTTAATCTTCAGTCCCTCTCCTTCCCTTTATTTTGTCTCCAAAGTGTTCTCAAATTTGAGCACTGCTTTAACCAATGTCTTTGGGGAGAGGAGAAAGAAAATGATTAAACAAACAGCTCCCTTTCATCTCATCAGCCATGGTGCTGTGAGCATGGAGACGTCCTGGGTGCTCTCCTGATCCTCCTTCCCCAGCCTGCCCTGCAGGGCTCTGCTGGGGCAGCACCTGCACACAGAGCTGAGCTTTCAGCTTTGAGGAGACCTTTCATTGCAACAATGGATTTCCAGCCACTTTCAAATCCATCTGTCAGCCTCAAACGCAGCCCTGAGTCCCACCACCCACAGGGTTGAATAAAATCTCCTGTAACTCCTCTTATCTGATTCCTTGGTTGCCTCAACTTCTTTTCTTCTGGCCTGGCCTGCTGCTGCTTTTTTCCCTTTGTTCATTCCTACTCTGCTAAGAATGTTCCTCGGCTCATTTCTCTGACCCTGCTGACCCCTTTTTAAGTCCTTGCACAGCCTGCCTTCCCCTTCCATGTCTTATCTGGGATTCAGGGCTCAGTTTAACACCTGTGTAGCAAATCTTAGATCATCAGGTAAATGTTCAACGTGCTGTAGCAGTGACTGTATCCATCCAGGAATAACTGGATGCTTTCTTCCTTTCCAGCCATTGCATGTAGAGGAAGGAATCTAGGTAAATCCAAGTGGTTCTGTTCACATTCTTTCAGATTTTTCATGTGCTTGTCAGTTATTATGGAAGAAATTCTTCCCTGTGAGGGTGGTAAGGCACAGGGTGCCCAGAGCAGCTGTGGCTGCCCCTGGGTCCCTGGAAGTGTCCAAGACCAGGTTGGACAGGGTTGGAGCACCCTGGGACAGTGGAAGGTGTCACTGCCCATGGCAGGGGGTGGAATGAGATGATTTTTAAGGTCCCTTCAAACCCAAGCAATTCTATTTTCTGTGATTATTTAGGTCTTTTCCTGGTATGATGAAAAGATAGATAATCAACTAATACTGTTTTTCCTTTCCTTTCTCTAAAATCCTTTCTTCTGCTTCAATTAATTTAAATTTTTTTTAAAAAGCAATCTGGGTTGGTTTAGCACGTTATTTGTTCATCTTGCAAAATTTTCATAAGGCAACCAAGCAACCACCTTAAAAAGCTACAGGTAAAATGTGTGAACAAGACTTTGTCAGAGAGAAAGCGCTTTTTCTCATCTCTGGAGTAAATTTTGCAGTATCAGAACACCTCTAATTAGAGGAGCTCATCACACCAACATATTTGCGATTTAAATTAATTCATATTAGGCATTCGTTGTTAACAACTTGTTTGGGAGATTTGTTGCATCCATCTTCCCCACAAAAATATTCATTTTATTCACAAAAAGAGTACAAGCCATGTTGCAGCAGATTCAAAGCAAGTTAACATAGTTGACATCCAAAATTCGTTACTTTGATATGTGCAAGCATTTAAGACGAGCTCTTCTGCAGATTGGATCAGACTGAAATACTTGTTATCAAATTCCTGTCAAAAGAAACTGAGAGAAATAATCTTGCACAGAGCAGTTGGGATGGAAAGGAAATGCAAAGCCTTGACCAAAGCTTGAGTTCTTAACATGAGACGTGTTGTGCCTTCCAGTTTATCGTCATACCCTGGTGAGCAAGCAGCTGCTCAAGAGCTTTTGGTTAATTTTTGGGTTAGTGTCTGTGTTTGAGGCTGTGACAGTGTTGAAAAGGCACAGCATCACTTTTCATTGGCTTGGGGACACAGGGGATTGTGTGTACAAATCCCAAATGATGTATTAACCACGAGTAAAGCCTGGGAGAGGTAAGTTTCCTGACAAAGCTGTCAGTTATTTAGAGATGCCCAAGTTCTCTGCTAAAATATACATTGGTGGTGTTTATAACTGGCACCTAACAGTAAAGGTTGCTGTCTGGATTTGTTTCTTTGTTTCCAAGAAGGGTTGCAAACTTAAATACTGTATGAATTTTCTGTGTTGTGATGTGGGTGTGTATGTGATATCTCAGGGCAGGATGACATTTTACATTTTTTTATTGAATGCACTTTCATTGTGTTTCTCTGAAGAATGAGAATTGAGTCAAGATAAATGGTAAGAGTCTGCTAGGTACTCTTCTGTTTTTTTTCCAAATTTGCTTTTTTGACTTTACACATAAATTACTATATTTGCTCTTCTTATTTATTGCCTGCTTTTTATTTTTACTGGTACACTGAGGGCTACAAAACACTTCTCTGTTCTAAAATGAAATTGTTCAGTTATTTTAATTGATAATTTTTTCAGATTAAAAAAACCCCAAACAAGTTAATAGGAGCATCGTAGTGAGGAAAATTGTAGCATTGTAGTGAGGAAAATTGCATTATGTTAGAGAATGTACTCTAAATTTTAGCAGAATGTAATGTTGTAACTAGTGATGTAAAACAGCGCTTTTAATAGAGGGCTTTTGCAGTGCTTGAACAGTGGACTCATTTTTAACCTTGGATCCTTTCAGATCTCAGCCACAGTGGATTGGGAGACCATTATGAGAATTCCCACTGGGGACAGCAGCCCGCTTTCAGGAGTGAAGGCAACTGCAGCTGGGATAAAGTGATAATAGACAGGACTGACAAGGAAGCGTGGCCTTCCATTACCGGAGCTGAGACTGAGTCTGCCTCAGAATGTACTACAGACACTGACTCTGCCTCCAACTGTGGCTCAGAGAACAGTAGCATGGCTACAGGGAGTGCCCAAGGCAACTTCACTGGACATACAAAGAAAACTAATGGCAATAATGGCGCCAACGGAGCACTCGTCCAAAGCACTTCTAACCAGAGTGCCCTTGGAGCTGGTGGAGCCAACGGCAACGGCAGCTCGGCCAGGGTGTGGGGGGTGGCTGCGGGCTCCAGCTCTGGCCTAGCTCACTGCTCTGCCAGTGGTGGGGATGGAAAGATGGACAACATGATGGGAGACGGTAGAAGTCAGAACTGCTGGGGTGCTTCCAACTCGAATGCTGGCATTAATCTTAACCTTAACCCTAATGCCAATCCAGCTGCCTGGCCTGTACTTGGACATGAAGGAACTGTGGGAGCAGGCAACCCTTCCAGTATTTGCAGTCCAGTCAGTGCCATAGGTCAGAACATGGGCAACCAGAATGGGAACCCACCAGGCACCTTAGGTGCTTGGGGAAACTTGCTGCCGCAAGAGAGCACAGAACCACAAACGTCCACTTCTCAGAATGTGTCTTTCAGCGTACAACCTCAGAACCTTAACACTGATGGACCAAATAACACTAACCCCATGAACTCTTCACCAAACCCTATCAATGCAATGCAGACAAACGGACTGCCGAACTGGGGGATGGCCGTGGGCATGGGGGCCATCATCCCGCCCCACCTGCAAGGCCTTCCTGGTGCTAACGGGACAGCGGTTTCTCAAGTCAGCGGGGGCAGTGGTGAAGGAATGGGCAGTTCAGTATGGGGGATGTCCCCAGGTAATCCTGCCGCAGGAAACAGCAATTCTGGGTTCAGTCAGGGGAATGGAGACACTGTGAACTCAGCATTAAGTGCTAAACAAAACGGATCCAGCAGCGCTGTGCAGAAGGAAGGAAACGGAGCGAACGCGTGGGACTCGGGGCCTCCCTCCGGCCCCGGGGTCCTGGCGTGGGGCAGGGGCGGTGGCGGGGTTGGCAGTGTGCATTCTGGAGCCTGGGGCCACCCCAACCGCAGCGCCAGCAACGGCGTCAACGGCGAGTGGGGCAAGCCCCCAAACCAGCATTCCAATAGCGACATCAATGGGAAAGGATCAACAGGGTGGGATAGCTCGAGTGTTACCAGTCCCAATCCTGCCATGCAGCAGGGCAATGAACAAATGAACTCTTGGGCCAAAGCTGCGGCGTCTGGCACCACGGCTAGTGAAGGAAGCAACGACAGCGGTGGGAGTCAAAATGAAGGCAGTACTGGGAGGGAGGGGGCTGGAGAGGGCAGGAGGAGAGACAAAGGGATGATAGACCAAGGGCAAGTTCAGTTGCCAAGAAATGACCTTGACCCCAGGGTCCTGTCCAATACGGGGTGGGGACAGACCCCTGTGAAGCAAAACACTGCCTGGGAATTTGAAGAGTCCCCAAGGTCTGAACGGAAGAATGACAATGGAACTGAGGCCTGGGGTTGTGCAGCTACTCAATCTTCAAACTCAGGGGGGAAGAACGATGGGTCCATCATGAACAGTACAAATACCTCTTCAGTATCTGGGTGGGTCAACTCTCCACCGGCAGCTGTTCCAACAAATACAGGTTGGGGAGACAATAACAACAAAGCACCAAATGGCCCAGGGGGGTGGGGAGAGTCAGCAAGCTCTACTACTGTTAATAATGCTGCTGCTGCCAAAAGCGGCCACACTTGGAGTGGGACCGCAAATCAGGAGGACAAATCACCTACCTGGGGTGAACCTCAGAAACCCAAATCTCAAAACTGGGGAGATGGACAGAAATCAAATCCAAGCTGGACTTCAGGAGGTGGAGACTGGACAGATTCATCATCTGTTCCTGGACACTTGGGTGATGGGAAGAAGAATGGATCTGGATGGGATTCTGACAATAGATCGGGGTCTGGCTGGAATGATTCCACAAAGTCTGGGACCAGTGGGTGGGGGAATGGCACAAACAGCAAGGCTAATACAGGTACAAGTTGGGGGGAATCTTTAAAGCCAGGCCCCCAACAAAATTGGGCTAATAAACCCCAGGACAACAATGTGAGTAACTGGGGAGGAGCTGCTTCTGTAAAACAGACGGGGTCAGGGTGGGTTGGTGGGCCAGTGCCAGCCAAACAAAAAGAGAACTGTGAGGCAACTGGCTGGGAAGAGCCATCTCCACCGTCCATTCGCCGCAAGATGGAAATCGATGATGGTACCTCAGCTTGGGGCGACCCAAATTACAACAACAACAAGACTGTAAACATGTGGGATAGAAATAATCCTATAATTCAGAGCAGTACCACAACCAACACCACCACCACTAGCACCATTATCAACACCAACATGGTTGAACCTCAGCCATCGCACCAGTCAAGTGCCCAGCCGAACCGGTCCCCGCTGCTTGGCCCAGGTATGGCAACAGTTTTGTGAAATATTTCGTAAAATAGGTTTAAGAGATGCTTTATACCAGTACCAGTTGCTGAATGCTGTCTGTTCTGTTGGTGTGTTGGGTAGAAATCCTGTGTTTATGTCCAGAATATGTTTGTTCCTTTTCTCTGTCTTGTCTTGAGGACAGAACCCATGGAACCTGACACAAATTTCCATAATCTAAATGAATGTAAGAAAGGCTTGAAGCAATATTTAGTCATTAGCATGGTAGGTTTTAGGTTGAGGATCCATGTTCATTTTAACATCTCTTCCACAGTTTTTTAACACCTTTTAATTCAGCCATTTGAGAGGCTGGGGGATTTTGGCAAACCTTTCTTCTGTTATTTTCTGCTGTCCCCACTGCGCAGGCTCAATGTGTTTAGACAGTCTGCATCTGTTTCTTTTCTGCAAAACATCTCTTGGCAACAGATGTTTATTAACAATTGCATGAATTTAGGCTGCTGCTGTTTCTCTGTCCAGCTTGTTGTCTTTTATGAAGAATAAAAGACAGGGGTCAGGCACAGGCAGCATCCTGGATTTTGTGTGGTTCTCAAAAAGCAGGACTGATTCAAGGTGTTACTTAGGGTTGCTGAAGTTAGGTTATCCTAATTTCAGCTGTGTTTCAAAGACAAGAATTTAGACATTTAGGAATTTTTGTAATCAAAGGCAAGGTGCTGTTGCAGACAAGCAGCAAGGAATAAAAATGGGAAAAATGCTTAAAAGAGAGGTATTTAAATAAAAGTTACACTAGTAGCCCATATCTATGTCATGACCACAGACCTCTCCAAAATAAATCTAATCGTGCAGTACTCTTTTAAATTCTCCATCTGAGTTTTGTTTCCAGGTTTTTGTTTCATCATGGTCATGGCTAAGAACTGACTTTTTAGCCACGTTTTTCTCCAAGTGGGATTTGTTCTCTCATTCCCATCCTTTTTCTCTTTGATGTTTTGGAATGTTTCAAATTTGCTTTAATGTCTGTATAAAAATAGTCTTAGGTTCCCCACTCTGGTCAAATATGTTAACAGTAGAGGGTACCTATTTAATGAAATAATGTGCTCCAGAAGGAGAATCTTTAAATGGCTTTGTACTTGGTCAGCCCAACATATGTGACTGCCTCATGTAATCCATATTTAAAACTTTATCCATGAAACAACAATTCAGATTCCTGAATTGTAATGGAAGTATCATGAAAGTGGATTTTTGTTTGAGTTGAGGTGAGGTTTTGTTTTTCATTAAGGTGATTTTTGGAGGATTACTTTGGTGCTTGTGAAACTGTTCATACACAGCAATGCATTGTTAATATTATTCAAATAATTATCACCTTATAGAGGAAAACTTAACGGTCCTGAGCCCTTCAGATTTCGAAAATGGAATTTAAAAGCTGGTGTTAATCTGCAGTGATTCCTTTGGAGCATGGACAGCAGCAAAGGAAGGGTTTCTTTGAAGCAATTTGTTTACATATTCAGAAAGCTGCCTATGAGCACATAACCAACCTGCTCAAGCTGCCCCCAACCAGGTTCAAGTGAGTGTAGGGCTTCTTGAAAAATGTGAGCTAGAAAGATTCTAAGATCTTTTAAGATAACAGATCATTGATCTTCTCCTTTATTTTTTTTTAATTTTCCAAGATAAGCAAAGCCAGCTCTCAGAATATATTTCAGTCAGCATGCAGGAAAAGTACAAAATGAGTAATAGTGAAGACAATTAAAAATACGGTTCTGATATGAAAATTTAGATCAAGTTGTAGCAGGCATAAATTAAACCTTATACTTTTATAGTACAGCAATTCTGGATATAGTGTACATAAAGTATATAAAGGTGTATTACCAACTCTTGGTATAGTACAAGTATAAAGGTGAAACATGGAAATATTTGGAAGGATTTTTGTCTAAATGGAAGCAAGGAGCAGTTCCTTGTGTCTTGAGCTCTGCTGTGTTTGCTTGTGGCTGTGCCAGACAGGGAGCTGTGCTTATCTCCCACCCAGAGCAGCAATTCCAAGGGATGGATCCCAGGGGTTTCCCTTCAGGAATTGGGCAGGAGCCCCCTTTTCCCAGGGCAGCTGCACAGCAGCATCCTCGTGCTCTGGGGGAAATGTACACGGACCTGAAACATCCACAAATCATCCAAAACATGGGAAGCAAGTAGTGAGTGTCTTGTCTCCCACACAGACAGGGCCCTGCACTTTGGGTTTGTGCTGTTTAACTCTTTTTCCTACTCCAATCCCTCTCCACTTGTATGAGCATTTGCAGCCTCTGCAGAGAATCCTGTCACCAGGAAACTTCTGCAATCCACAACCAAAGTTCATCCAGCAGCAATTCTTTTCCATGCAAAGCATGATTGTGTTATTAGAGCCTGTTCTACAGTGCACACTCATCTAAAATCCTGCAACTCTTGAACTCTGTAGTTACCATGGGCTTTTGTCACCTGCGTGGGTCATGATGAGCTCTGCCAGTCACTTTCAGGGAGTATAAATAATAAGGAATCATGGATTGCATTCCTGTATAAGTAGAGAGGAGTTGGCAGATGGAAGTTGTCACAGTCACACGTCCTGCAGGCAAAGAAGTGGATTTTAATTCTGCTGCACAGCCCTAGTTAGGAGTTCACAAAGGATTAACAGTTCCTTTTGGGATTGGAGTGTATGCTTTATTAGTGTGGAAATAGAGGCCAAGTTACAGTCTTGTTATTCAAGTTGTCACCCATCCCCAGAAGTTCTCCAGATCCTTTGAAGGCAGAACTTAAAAGCCATTGATGGGAAGCAGATGTTGGTAAACACTTGGTGAAAATAAGGAATGCTCTAAGGAGTTTCATTTTCCATTGGAAAAGAAGAGGGAAAAAAGAGGGGGAAAGAAATAGATGATGTGATAGATACAGTCTTTAGTGGTTATAGGAGCTTATTTTTAAGGTACTAGTGAATTATTTAGAAAGAGGGGCAGAAAGCTGGTGGGTTTGGCTTAGATTGGGGTTTAATCAGAATTACTTGTGCATAATTCTTCCTAACATTTCTAACTCATGCAGCTTTGATATGGGGGGAATAGGAAATAAGAAATGGCTTTGCAAACAGAATTTATTTAAAGAGATTTTTTTTGGATCACAAACAGCATCAGATCCTCCCTCCAAGTGCTGAGGAGTGGGCTTGATGCTTTCCTGCTCATTACATCAGGAGAGCCTGGCAGGGTTCCAGCATCCTCCAGCTGAGGAAAGAAACAACAGAAGATAACACAGCCTTTCCTGTGGGGATTGTAGGTCACAAATTAAGGTCTTTGTGGTTACTAGAGAGTGAGGAGCTTAAGTTTTAAAAACCTGAACTGGGTCTAAGTTCTGAAAGCTCCAAACATCTCTGTTCCTTTTATAATCCTGTGCTGCTAAGTGGAAGCTCACATGGCAGTGCTTTTCTTACTTTGAACTTCCATCAGAATGGATTTGAAAGCAGCTCAGCTTTGGGCTCCTTTAGGGTGCTCATGTGAAAGCCTAAAACCCTCTGGTGGGTGCTCAGCCCATGAATAGCCAGGTTTTGGGGGGCAGCCAAGTGATGCTGAGAGAGCTGCCCTCGATTTTCACACAAGGGTGATGTCACTGCTGAAACCCAAATTAGAGCTTTCTGAATGCTCAGTGATGAACTGGAATCCCTTTCAGAAAATGAGAATTTGAAAGATTAAAGCTTGTAGATGGCTCTTAAATGTATATATATTAAACCCAGAATAATTAGTGTGTAATTAGTAAACAACCTCTTTTTTTGCCTGATATCTTCTTTTTTATCTATATAAGGTTCTAAAATTTTGGGTTGCCTGTATTGTGCTCGTGTGCTTTGGTATTTATCACAGACCAACAACTTGAAAGAAAACAATTTCTGCCATCCAAATAGCTATAGGGTTATTTTGAGGGAAAACAACTGCATCCTGCCACAGCTTAGTTAACATTTCACTTTCCCTTGAGGATTTCCTGTTGGCTGTGGTCCAATGTTAATTATGTTTTTATTTCTATAAAACAAAGCTCTGCCAATGTGTCCATGTTTATTACTTACTGGGATCTTTTCATTTCTTGCAATTCTAACAATGTTTCAAAACTTCAGTACTAAAACCTCACTTTCTTGCCAAAGAAGCCTTTAAATGGAGCACATTCTGTTGTGAAACAACATTTGTGAAGATCTGGGTGGGTTTTGAGGAGCTTTTGCCAGGACAGCCTAAATCTGTATCATTTTCATCGGAAAATAGGAAGTTTTCTCCAAGCAGAACTTTTGAAAATGTTTGGCCAGGTTCAGGTTTTTTCAGGTTTTTGCAGTGCACAGGTTATTTTTTCCAGCAGCCTTCAGATTTTATTTACTAATTTCCTGCACTTAATTTTATCTGTTAAGATAGTTTGGAAAACTTTTTGTAGATTTATTTTGTTTGCTTTTATGTACTTGTACTATTTTCTGTTAGTAAAGGCTGGCTCTTCCATTATTTGTAATCCCATATTATTTCCCGCTCAGTGCATTTAAAAGCACTTAAAATAATTTGTACATGACACATCTGTGGCCTTTAGTTGAAGTTGAATTTCTAAGGGCAACAGAGGAACCAGGTTTTTTGAGGTTTTTACTCTATAGCATAGCACACTTTGGCTTTTTAATGTATAAATTGTGTTTTAAGGATGATTTCCTAAATTGAATTAGGTAAAGTTTCTAGTAGAGGTTGCATGAAGCCAGGGGGATGTTAATACTCTGCACTGTCCCTGTTTGCAGTCTGGGTGGTGTTGTGGAGATGTTTTGTTTAGTGTTTCATTTGCCTGCAGTTAATCTTTTGCAGCTGCCAATATGATTTAATACTCACAGTTGTCTGCCAGTTGCCTCCTGAGTAGTGAGGCAGAAACTCAAACAAAGCCTCCCTTAAATAAAGTTGCCTAGAAAATACAAGCAGGAACCTTGAAATTAGCATTTCAGGTGCAACACCAAGGAAGCTGTCATGTTAAGTACAGGTTCATTTAGGTACATCTGTGGATCCGCCAGTTTATCTTCTTTACACACCTTAAAATAACCAGAAATGTAAGGTACATTGCTGGAGCCTAAACCATGGCATTTTTGTTTCAAATGGAAATAGCTTGAATGAAACAGTGATATTTTGAGTTAATTTAGGAGCTCTCTTTAAATTCAGTGCCTCTTGCTGGTAGAGAAGGAGTTTTCTGAAGCTGCCACACACCAGTGCAGACTTTGGCACTCGCTGTGCCATCTGCACTGGCATCAGTGTCTGAGAGAGCTGCTGTAAGGAATAGAGCCTAAGATAAATATATAATGGAGAAACATGGTATCAATGCACAGCTCTGGGCCCATCTATTTGATTGTTTTCTCTGCCAGGCAATGTTTGAGTTGTTATTGGCAATGGATGCTGCTGCAGCTTCTGGTAAGGGGAATTCTGTGGCATTCAGTGAGTTCTGCAAGGACTTGTTGCTCAGTGAACCATTATGTTTGGGTATTCCAGTGTATTTCAAGGTGCTGTTAGACACTCCCTTGCCATTGCCTACCTATTCTGGGTGTCAATTTGTACAAAAAATGTTACTCCTGCTTTTTGAAACCTTTCCAGAGTATTTTTACAGATGCCATTGTGGAGCGAAAAAAAGGAAATAATGCTGTGGCAAAGCAGCATCTGGTCATTCACTTCGAAAATACTCATCTTAATAACATTCATCTCCAATGAAAAGGGAAAAGTTCCTAATTTAGCAGCCTAGTTACAAGTGGAATTTTTAAACAGACTGAATTCTACAATATTTGTGAAGATCTCAGCTGTCATGTAATGTGATGTAGGTTTTTTTACAATTGTAGAAAAATAGGTTAGTGTCAGGTATCTGTAAGAATTTTGTTTTCTTGCTTGTTGTTCCTCTCTTTGTGCTGGTTTACAAAGTACCTTGAACTCCACCTGTGATCCAAGTCCTCTCTCCAGAAAATCTCTGGTAACAATGGCTGTAAATTCAGTTTACCCCTTTGCTGTGTTGGTCAGGTTGCTCTGTAGGCTCAGGAGCCCTGTGGCTGTTGCTGCAGGGCTGAAATCCTGTCAGATGGATTTAAGAGCATTACATTCAAGGCCAGCAAGACTAAAGCTGTTTCTTTGGAGTAGCTTACGTCTTCAGTGAGTTCATGTAATGCTCTGTAGGAAAACAGTGGCTTCTACCTGCCATTCCCTGTGCTTTGATTATGGATTCTCATTGCAGTCTTGATTAATTCCCCTTAAAATAATATTTATTATAATATTTAGGGTCAGTGATGAGGGATAGGTAGGTAACCATGAGCTGTAATAATAGCTTTAAGGAATACATTCAGCACAGATAATCTTCACTCAGATTAGATACAATCAAACAGCATCTTACTGCCAGGGCATGAGAAAAGAAATTTTATAGTTTTTAAACAGTGAAAAGGAAATAAAAAAGGTTAAGATCTTTCAAGGAAGCAAGGCCCAAGTCAGACTGGGGTCTTGGTCTCTGGAACTTGGCCCTGGGCAGGTGGGAGCAGCTGCACCTTGGGACCAGTGTGGTGCTCACTTGGCAGCCTGGTTGCTCCTGGCGCTGGAGAAAAACCCTCTTTCTGTTGTGTTAACAATATTGCATTAGTATTGAATTAATAAAAAACTCCTAAAACCAAATTTAAGGGATTTTTTTAAACACACTTAACTACAATCACTGTATGTACTTACTGGTTCATGCTCTTTCCTGCGAAACTCATGAGCAAAATTTAAACTTTTTTTGTATTATTTGATGAAGAAACCTTACCTCTCATCACTGTTCTCCTTGCCTTGCTCCAGCAGGCTGGGGAGAGATGCCTGCTGTCCACACCAAGAGTGAAGCTTCCTGGGGAGAGCCTTCCTCCCCTTCTGCTGCAGTTGATAATGGCACTTCAGCCTGGGGGAAGCCCCCCAGCAGTGGGACTGGGTGGGGAGAGAATCCTGCCGAGCCTGCAGGGACCTATGGAAGAACAAATGCTCCAGCTGCTGCCCCAGCACTGTGCAAACCAGGTACACACAGGGCTGCCACTGTCCTGCCAGGGGAGGGGGTTTGCTTTGCCACTTCTGCTTTTCTCTGCATCTCAGTCACAGGAGTTTGCTTTGCCACTTCTGCTTTTCTCTGCATTTCAGTCACAGGGCCGCCTTCATTATTTCATTCTCAAAACTGTTAGCTGTCACAAGGCCACACTAATCCAAATACCCAGTTAATTCAAAAATATGAATATGGTGCATCCATCTGGAAATTTAAAGGAGAGTACTGTTGTCTGATTGAAAAGCAGGATGGCAGAGGTGCAGGAAACTGTGAAACTGCAGAAGAACGTGACTAGGTCTTAAACCCTTGGTGTCTAAAAGAAACCTGTATTGGGATGAGAAGCAGTGGAGAACAGTCAAGATAGAATTGATTCTGGTAGGAAAAGCAACACCTGAGACCCACTAATGATAACAACCTCATGTTGGGTTAAACTGAGTGAGTGGGTGTTTTCTTCAGCCATTAAAACTGTTGCCAGGTTCAGGAACATCCTGAACTACTTCCTGCTTTGTGATTCCTAACTCGTGGTATTTAGTAAATCTCCTCCATCTCTGAATGTCCTGAGGGCCACTGTGATTGCTTTAGACTCTCCTCTTGGCTTTGCAGGTTGCCTAGAGATTCTCTCCTGCATAGTGAGACATAGTTAGAATTCCCAGAAAACATAAAAGAGGGAGTGAGAACTCTTAAGATGAGTAATCCCAGCTTTAAACAGAGTAAACAGGAAAAAACAGACTGAGGTGACACAACCTCATCACTGAATGTGAAGTGTTCCTGCAGCCCACAAGCTCCTTTCAGATTCTTCATTCTTCAAGATGGGAATGAGTGTCTGAGCATTAATGACTTGGAAATCTGGTTTGTTCATGGAAAAATGTGGTAGGTAAAATGGTGAGATTTATTGAAAGCAAAATAGCACTTAACAAATGTGTGCTCATACTTTGCTTCCTTGTTCCTGGGAGAGTGGAGTGGCCATGACCACAGATCTTACTGGTTCTGGGAAAAGCAGGACTTGGAAGTTGCTGGATGTTTTCTTCTCTTAAAAAACTTCCCTTTTTTGTTGCTAGCTTCAAAGAAGACATTCTAAGCTATGTGATGAACAACTTTGTCTCTTGAAAATGCTCACATTAGTACACTGGATATGGCACAAAAGACTATTTCTGTGAAATTTGCAGGAAACTGAATAATACTTTTCTTCTCCCACTTTCCTTCCAGCTTCAAAATCTATGCAAGAAGGCTGGGGCAGTGGTGGGGATGATGTGAATCTCAGTACTAGTCAGTGGGAAGATGAAGAAGGAGATATGTGGAATAATACTGCTTCACAAGAGAGCAGCTCCTCCTGTAATTCCTGGGGGAATGCCCCGAAGAAAGGACTTCAAAAGGTAAGACAAAAATTAAGACACTCTCTTGCAAGAGTGGAATTAGTGTAACGTTTGTGGAATAAGTTGTCACAAATTTGCTGGTGCATTACACCTGAAATTAAAGCTCTGACACCTGAACATAAGCACAGCTTGCCACTACAGTGGTTCAAGTACAGCCTACCTTGTTTTCAGGGGAAAATGGGAGATCTTTGAATTTAGGCATGTCAGATGCTTCGGGAGTTTTGTTGTTGTTGCCTTTGTTTTCTCTAAGTTTTATAAACTTCCATGTATTCTAAAGAAATTATAATGTATTAACAGAAAGAGAAGAAGGTGTTAAGGGGGCTTTCAGACACTTCCCATGGTGGTGGAAAAGCAAACATTGTGATGGAGCTGTTTAACACAAAATGCTGTTTTCTATTTGTGAGGACAGTGTGTGTGTGTGTGAGAACAAAGTGAACTTGTGTTAATGCTGCACTCAACCGAGAACGTAGACAGTTGTGTGAGGAAATTTTCCATTGCACAGCCTTTATTTCAGGACAAGGCCAGGCTGTAACTTAAAGGAATTGGGAATGCTTTTAGCCACTTTGTTTGTTAATCCATTAGCCAACAGTTAGGCCGGTGATTTGATCAAGTATGGTTGTTTCTTGTACTGTCCACAGCCCAAAACAAATCCGCGCTTGTCCCTTGGTACTTTCTGGAGAACTGAAAAGAAGAGACTTCTTAAGGATATTGTGATAGAAAAGCTGCACAAAGATCTTTTAAAGGTGTTTATCTAGACGCTCTTGTTTGTTTTTAAGAAAATACACTGAGTAACATTCTTAACTTCAAGGTTGCAAACTTGTTTTTGGGAATGTTTTTCAGGAAGTGTTGTACTATTTCAGCTTTATTTCGTTATATTTTTCTGCCAAGGATTAAAATGAAATACTTAAATTCAAAGGTGGCTTTAATTCAGTGGCCAGCAAATCAAATACTAAATAGTACACTGAACACCTATTCAGCTGAGATAAATTTTTACACTTTTGGGGGAAGAGAATCTTAGTCGCGTTGCTCGGAGGGTTCTTCAATACTTTCTGAATTAATGTACTAATACATCTTTCAGTAGCATGTGCTATTAATAAAAACCACTTACCATTTCTTTTATGTACATCTCACTACAATGAACGTGGCAAGCAGCCCATTAATGGAATCTCCCATTTATTTACTAAGGGCATGAAGACATCTAGCAAGCAGGATGAGGCCTGGATCATGAACCGTCTGATAAAACAGCTCACAGACATGGGCTTCCCTGTGAGTAGTGCTCAGGCAGCACACTGTGCCTTAGCTTTTAGCTTGTACTTCTGACTGTGGCTGTTTCAGACTGTAGCTACACCAAGATCTTCAGTCTCCAGGCCAGGAAGTAGCTCTGACCTGCATTGAAACATACT
Source organism: Ammospiza nelsoni (assembly GCF_027579445.1). Taxonomy (NCBI): domain Eukaryota; kingdom Metazoa; phylum Chordata; class Aves; order Passeriformes; family Passerellidae; genus Ammospiza; species Ammospiza nelsoni. The sequence continues at coordinate 6,891,103 of NC_080651.1, forward strand.
GTGATTTCAGAAATCTACTCTAAACGTATTCAGTGCTCTGAGATGAACTGGGATAAGATTTTGAAGTTCATAGTTTTATAACAACAGGTATTACTTTGAAGTGCAGTAATAATCCCCTCCCATTCCTCTTTTTTCATTAAACAGGTGAAATGAGAGTAAAGCTGGGTTGTTTCTTAGAGAAAGTCATATCATTGTGATATTTGAGCTGTTCATGGAAAACAGGAAGATGTTTAAACAGAACAATGTGTTTCGCCTTGTAGAGCCAGTACTTCCTTGACAAACTGAAATACCTGAATTGTGAGAATTGCTGAAAGCAGGAAAAAACCACACACAGACATTATTTAGGCTGCTGAGTAAACATTAAGCCCAGTATTTAAGAGTTGTGTCTGTTTTCTCAGGTTACTTTGAAATCACATGGACATGATTGCTTTTCCTCTTAACATAATTCCTGTTTTTAACAGAGAGAGCCAGCGGAAGAGGCCTTGAAGAGCAACAGTATGAATCTTGATCAGGCCATGAGTAAGTATCTGTGTAAGTAACTTTTTTGTCTTTAAAGCAACACAGGAACCCTGCATGATTATAAACATTTGATTAAACTCCAATTGATTAGAAAATATTTATTTTCTTGCCTTGCTTTCGTAAGCAAGATGAATTTCTCTGAACTGTTGTTGGCAACTTTGCTCCCTTTACCTCACTTTTTTCAATATATTTCCCTTTTCTATGCAGGTGCTCTGCTGGAAAAGAAGGTGGAAATGGACAAGCGTGGAATGGGAGTGACCGACTATAATGGAATGGTCACCAAACCCCTTGGCTGCCGCCCACCACCAATCTCCAAAGAGTCTTCCATGGACCGCCCCACCTTCCTTGACAAGGTGAGCTCAGCACAGGAACGTGGTGCACAAGTCACAGTGTAAAAATGCTGATGATTTCCACTGTCTGCTTAGAAAGCGTAGAAAGAAATGTGATGAATGTGGTTTTGTTCCTTTTCTTGTGTTTTTTCAGTCTTGTGGGGAATTCAGTTCTTGTGGAAAGGAGCAGTGATTTGATTTTTACATAGAAATAAAGAATGATCATCCCCAGTTTTACACTTGAAAACTTGCTAAGGAATCAGGACCACAGTAGAACTAGAAATGGAAAAAAAAGAGCAAAAAAATTAACCACAGCAATCTATGAGAGTGCAGTCAGTGAACCTTGCTCAAATTCACAATCAGGCAGGACCAAGGCCAAAATCTTCAAGAATTAGGCTCTTAATTTCTCTTCTTTTAGTTTTGAGCTTCTTAGAAATGTCAGTGGAAGTTCAGTACCTAAATATGAGGGAGGAGTTCAAAATATTCCAAGAATTAGGCTCTTAGTTTCTCTTCTTTTAGATTTGAGCTTCTTAAAAATTTCAGTGAAAATTTCAGTGCTTAAATACAAAGGAAGAGTTCAGGTATTTTTGTTATCTCAGAGCAGACATGCACAGTCATAAATAGCTTCTCCAATGAGCTTCCCTTTCTGTGATCACATATGACAAATTTTCCAGCACTATTTAATAACTGAGGAAAAGGCTCCAGAAGTTTGTGATGTCAGGGATTCAAAGTTACTAAAGAAAAGAATATATGGAAAAGTGCAGCCAAAATTTCATTAGGAAATTAGATTTACAGCCTTGACAGAAAATCCTACAGAAACTTAACAAATCACCTAAGAATCCCCCTGAAAATTATTGATAAGTAAAGAAGAATCTCAGATGTCATTCTGTGTTTCACAGGTTATTTAAAGGTTCATACAGATGAGTGGTGGAGGATTCTGACCACAGAAATCAGTGCTTTTGACAAACTGTGCTGAAACCAATTCATTTCACATGAGCTGTGCACAGGGTGTGAGGCAGTAATGAAATCCACTCATATAAAGCTCATTCTTTGCCATGGCAGACTTTAATGAATGTGTTAATTGAAGGCCGCAAAAGATGCATGCATGCCAGTTAGCCTTTCCTTTTCTTGGATAACAATACCTTCAGCAGTGAAATCCTTGCCAGAGAGAGAGGTGCATTATGTGCAGCATGATGCATAATTCTGGAAACATATGTTAAACACAACTATTGAGAAGGGAGCACTAAAATCATTAATATTCATACAGTAAGTAAAATCTATCAGTCTAGGCATAATCTGTCACAGTGACTTGGCTCTAACAAAGGAAATAATCCCACACTGTATTTGTTAGCTATCACAGTGTTGAGCAACTTGCTAAGTGAATTAAATAAATATAGTTCCTACTCTAAGAACACAGAGTTTTTATTCCTCCAAAGAAATTCTTTCCAGATTTACAGCTCATGCTAGTTAAGCAGTTCCTCCAAAACCTTTTTGCCCTTTGAGGTACTGTTTCCAGGCATGAGTCTGGAGCTGTCTTGTTTCTGTTTAGGTCATCCTTGGTGAGGAACAAGTTCTCCACACAGCTGGACAGAGCACTCCAGCCAGCATTCCTTGTTTTACTTACTGCTTTATCAACTCATCATCCTTTTGTTTAATCCTCAATAAGTTCTGCAAGGTTCCTCTCCATGAATTTGTAATTTGGGGTGGTGTAATTTGGCTCATTGTTACCACTCAGCTCAGCTCCATTAAAACACCATCATTTTTCTCTAAACAGCTAAAGCCAGCACTTAATATTTTTTTAACTTTATACATTTGAGGAGGGCAAATTTCCAACCCTGACATTTGCCTGTGGACCCAGTGAACTCCCTGTTCTCTCTGCATCAGGAGTGATCTGTGCAATTCAACATCACCTTTGAGTGTTTGTTTTCTCTGCTTGCTGCAGGTGCTCTTTATTCCATGTCACACTGAGTCAATCTTCAGCACTCATTGCTTTGTTAATTTATTATTCCTCAGGATGTTATCTTGACCTGTAGCACCATAAAAGGACAGGGGAGAATATCCAGTGGCCTTGAGGGAATAAAGATGCAGGCCTGATACGTGATCTCAAGCACATTATGTCACACATGGTGGCAGGCATGCTGTGCTTAGGTGTCAGGTTTGCCTGAAGATGTTACCTGGTGCCCTCTGGAGCCATCAGATTTGTAAGAAAAACATGTCAGATTTTCTTGGAAACATCCTTAAAATACCAGAAATAAGCCTAGAGAAGGGATCTTTTTTCCCCAAGTGTAGAGTTTGGCTTGTGACTCTGAAATTCTTACCTTGCAGATGAAGTGTCCTTTTCCCCTACCCTCACAGTCAGTGATCAGCTCCTCTGCTCTACTACTGCAAAATTCAGGTCTACAAGCTTTGATGCCTCTCAGCATCCAAAAAAATCTTCCAAAAATCTTCTGACTAAACCTATTCCTTGTTTCTGATTTGAACATGGTGTTTGTTGGGATTTTTCAGCCTCACATTCTGAGCCCAGTAATCTCTGGGGACTGTGATTGGTTTTCATCTTTGGGACAATAAGGAGAATATTGTGTTAATATGGAGAAACTTTTTTAGAGGTCACAATTAGATAATGATCACTAGGATTTTGAAGTTTCCTTTTCAATTCTTCTTTGCTTCATCTCTGCCACCTGTGATCCAGTGACTGAAGCCATTTTCATCACCCCTTGTATGATGAGCAGTTCTTTGACTATTGCATTTCCTCCAGGTTTCTTTTGCCTAATTCCTGTTTGATTGGAAGATAACTTTATTTTAGATGAGATTTTATTACTTTAACTTCCTCTTTTAGGAAAGGATTTTTTTATTTCAATCTTTTTTTTAAGAAGTCAGTGTATATTTTCCACCAGCTACTTCTATAAGTGACTTTATACAAAGAGCTCTGGCAGATTCATCAGCCTCTCATCTGCCTGTTGAGACATTTTGATTCATGAAGTGGCAGTTGTTGGCAGGTGACTACCAAAGTGTCCAGGCGTCCTCTGCTAAATTGTCCATATCTCATAAGACTAAAAACCTTTGAATAATTCCACTTGCATTCTGTCACATTTGATATGTGAGACTATTGTGAGAGACTTCCTAAAATCCTAAAAAACTCCAGTGTGGTGCTTTGTGTTAGATAACTATAGTAGGAAACATTGCTACCAGTAGGATTTTGTGGGTGTGCCAAATCCCTTAAAATAAAGTTAAAAGCAGTGCTGGATTGAGCATTTATGTGATGACTCAGTTTTTAATTGAGTAGCCTGAGGAAGAAGTGTAACATAAATTTGTAAGAAAATCACTGAAGAGGAAAGGCTAGGTGGAAAGGATTGTTCTTCAGGAAACAATTATTACATAAGGGATCCTGAGAAATAATGGGTCAGAAACCACTGTGAGCAGTAAAATTGTCCTCTAGTCTGGCTTGAAAATGCTAAAGGGTGCCTTAATTTGACAAACTAAAATACTTCTTGTTAAATAAATTGATTTTAGTTCAGTTATAGAGCACAGATTTGTGCAGCACAGTGCAACAAGTTCAAATTAAATAAAATAGAACCAGGTGAATATGAATAAAATGTTATAAACTCACACAAAGCCATTTGCTGCAATTCAGCCAAGGAACACACTTGTGAAGGAGTCTGGAAATGAAATGCCTGAGTCTCCAGTGTGTCCTTCACCACCCTTGGCATTGCCTCTATCCAAATTGAGAAAAAATAATGTCAGCAAGGCAAGACTTGAATAAATTTGGGGGGCAGGGAGGGTTTTTCATGGTCAGTAGGTCTGTCACATAGGGAACAATGGCATCTGAAGGGGAGAGCGAGCACCAAGCTTGAAATTATTTTCACTTTAAAGGGGGAAGGGTAGAATTGTAAACATGTGTCTGTGATCTAAAGAGAAATCCTTGAACCTGTTACTGTCATGCAAGCTGCAGTTGTTTGTGGAGTGTGACTGATGTCCAGTAGAATGTAAAATATCTCAAGCTGAAAGGCCTTGGGGATATCATTAGAAAATGTCAGTGTCCCCCTCAGGATAGTCAGATAGGATGTCAAGTGTCACTTTGCCTGATAGTAAAGAAACTTTTCCTTTGCATCAAAGGACAGCTGTAGAAAATGCATTTTTCAGGATTAACTTAAAACATATAATTCACTGAGCATGCTTGCTGCATGAGGTCATCTGTTTGGGTATGTGGGAAGCAGACTGGGCTTCTTTTTCAACAAAGGAGCCTCACCAGTATCTCACAGTCTTCAGGGGCATTGAATTTATTGGTTGAAATAAAGCTCCTCACCTCTTTAAAAATCCTTTCCTTACAATGATTATACTGCCTGAAAAGCACCAACCCAGCACATTGCAAATCAAAGCTTTTTCTCTCTGCCTGTTTTTCTGGAGCCCTACTTTGTACACAGTGTTATTTGATCATGCTTACCCCAGGCTTCCCAGACATCAAAGCACAGTTTGAGATGGAACTCAGTGCCCCACTGAAACACGAGCAGAGAGATCTACCTGTTTGATTGGGGGTGCTGTAATTTATTTTATTTTCTGCCTTGCTGTTTGCCCCCTCCTGTGCATCAGATCCACGCTCAGCTGTGCTTCCTCACAGCCCAGTTAGCAGAGAGGGCTCCTCCTGCCTTGCTAAAATCTGCCTCCTCCTGGGGATGTTCAGGAAGGCTGCCCAGCTGATATTGTCATTACTGGGGTTGCTGGTTTGTGTTCACTGGCTGCCTTGCAGTGTAATGTTTCAGAGTGTGGTATTAATAACTCAGCGCTGTGTGAATATTAAAAGAGGCTCGTGTGTCTCAGTTAGGAAAGGGGATTAATGCAAAAATGCTTTTTTATGAGCAGAGCTATGATGTGGAACCTAATCCAGACTGGTGTCAAATAAGCTGATTTGGCCTTTCCCAAGTCTTGGGTTTATTAAAGTGTTGGGTTATGTCTGGAGTTTTCCAGACAGACAGAGGGGCTTCCCTGAAATGTGCTGGGCCTCTCCTCTTCCACCTTTCAGTCTGGTGGAGAAGAAAGGAGAAAACCTAAGTGGGGAGGAGGCAGTGGCCACGTGATAGCTCTGCCATCAGCTGCTAAAATCCTCCCTTTCCTCTGGGAAGGTGGGTGAGGGTGATTGTGCATTTGGGGGATGAAGTAACAACAAAGTTACCAAAAACAGTACCTTAATCCTGTTTCTCTCTTTCTTCTCCCTTCACTCCATAATTTCCATTCCCTGCCATTCATCCCTTTTTTTATGTATCTCTTTTTACTCATCCTCACCCTCCTGTGTCTCCATGGGACTCTGGTTTGTGCTGTGGGCTCGTGGCATGCACACAGCTCACCCTTTCTTTCTCCAATCAGGATGGCGGCCTAGTGGAAGAGCCCACTACTTCACCATTTTTGCCTTCACCAAGCCTGAAGCTCCCCCTTTCAAACAGTGCACTCCCTAATCAGACCCTGGGCGGGATTGCCTCAGGGCTGGGCATGCAAAACTTGAATTCTTCTAGACAGGTAAGGCTGTTGGGGGAGATGCCCAGGGGAATTTGGCTCTCTTGGAGTAGCTGCTAGTGCCTGTCAGCCTCTTCCCCAGGAAAAACGGGTTTAAACTGGAGGTGCAACAGCTTTGTTCATGTGAAATATCAGAGAGGAGCTGCCTGCTGTGTAAATGTTTCACCTTACAGGACATAAAAAGCAGTGTAACTGTAATCTGATGACACATATCCATCCAGAAGAGACTGTAATGTTGTGGATTTATACCCCTGAACCCTGGTGTGGCTCTGCCTCCATTGATGAGAAATCTCTTTTTTTGAGGCATTGCTAATTGTCCCAGAATGTAAGGCAGTGAGATTGCTCTAATTCATCTTTCCTGGCTAGTATAAATATTCTGTGATGTGATGGGGGTTTCTTTATCCCTCTCCATGTGTCAAAGCATCTCATGGTTTTAACAGGTGATAAGAAAGAAACGGGGCTTTCAGCACCTGGGTCAGGTAGAGCATTGAGTTAAGGGGGTGTTGTGGCTCCTGTGTAGAACAGGTGAGAGGGAAAAAAAAGGACAGGAGATGAAGGGGATGATAACTGATAAAACCCCCATGAGAGTGAGAAGCCATTAAGTACTGTTGATTATGATAAGGATATTTTTGCCATCAAACTGAAGTCCCAGCAAAGATATGAAATAACAACACTGAAAATCTTCATCATTCTGTTGCGGCTCTTTATTATGTATATTCTTTTAAAGTCAGTTTTCTTAAGGCAATACTTGTCCAGCACCCACAGCCCATTAAGCACAGCTTTCCAAAGCAGTCTCCACTAACAGCTTGTCCATTATCAGTAGCTTTGTAAAATGACTAAGTAAAAAAACTGCTTAGCCAGCTGGAGATGGGGTTACTGTGAGTTTAATGCCTCCATTCTCCTGTCCCTTGCTATACAAATACAAACATTTTTGGCAAGTAGTTTTGATTGTTCACCTTGTGACCCTCTAGGGTCCTGAATCCTTATAAAAGCCGTCTCCAACTTCAGCTGCCTTTTGTTCAGGCAGCTGTAAAAAGTTTTGGGGGTTTGAGATGTTGGGTACATGGCAATCTTTGCCTTGCCTAATTTTAAATTTTGTATGTGCTGGTCTCTTGATTCCTGCCTGTCATAATCACTAAGAATAAAGCCTGCACAGACAAATAGCAGCCAGGTTGTGTCACTAAGTGCCTGTGTCACTGTTGTCCTGCTGCAGATACCGAGTGGCAATCTGGGTATGTTTGGCAATAGCGGAGCAGCACAAGCCAGGACCATGCAACAGCCGCAGCAACCGCCAGTGCAACCTCTTAATTCATCCCAGCCTAGTCTTCGTGCTCAAGTGCCTCAGTTTCTATCCCCTCAGGTCAGACAACACCTCACTCATGTTTTCCCTTTCCCTGGAACTCTTCCCAGGTGCTCTGTCATGCTGCTGCCTGGCTGTGTCTGTGTTATGTGTTTGTTTCCTAGGCAGGGAGATGTGGCATGGCTGCGGTGTTCTTACTTGCATGTCATATAATTACCTCTGAGAGCACACTCTTATCCTCTTTTTTGTACAATGGTGTTTCTGAGGCATTTATTCTCATCTCTTTTTTTATACATGAACACTTGACTACGACTATTATGATTGTATTAGAGCCTCTTCTAATTTTTTTGATAGTTCATGGTGATAATAACATTTTCCAGCTGATGTGACTCTTATTAATGGCTCGCACAGTTACCACTGTTAGAATTAAATGTAGAATGTTTAACACTCTTCTCTCCTTTAGGTTCAAGCACAGCTTTTGCAGTTTGCAGCAAAAAACATTGGTCTCAGCCCTGCACAGTTAACCTCGCCAATTAATAATCCTCAGCATATGACGATGTTGAACCAGCTCTATCAGCTGCAGCTGGTAAGTTAAAAGACATGGCAGATAAGCTCTAAATCAGAATTGAAGGCATGAAGATAAAATAGCAGAATGACTAAATTTTTAAATGACATGACAGATCTTCAAAACAATCAGCTGCTGATTTCTTTGCTAAAGTTTCTTTTTAAAGAAGCACAGTAATTTTTTTTTTTTGCCTCAGGCTTTATAAATAGTCATTTGTGGAATAATTATCCTTTACAGCTGATCAGTGGAACTAAAAATCAGCTGTCTTCCTACTGGTGTGAATAACACAGTGTGTTCTGAAATAGCACTGGCCTGTGTGTTACATGGCAGTGGAAAGATTAAACTGGGCACATGTGTCACAACAGAACAAGAGAAATCTTGGCAGTGCTGGTCACCTGAGCTACCTACAGAACTTCTTCACTTGCCTCACTGAAAAATGAAGCTTAGGGTGAATTTTCTTTAGTTAATGGAGTGTATATTAAACATGTCTGGTGATAAGAACTGCTTACTTCTGTGTACTTCTGCTGTGTTTGCAAATTTTACATCTGTATTTTTAATGCATATGAAAATAGTTAATTGGATTTTAAGAATATTTTAAAAAGAAATCTTGTGAACTCAGTATTGGCCAGGGTTAAAAATAAAATTACAGATGGCAGATTAGTTTAGTTGCTGATCTCAGTGTGCTAGTCAAACTCTTTTCATTCAGTGTTCGATACTATTACTCATTTCTGATTATTTTCTCTAGTTTTGAGGAGCACAGCATTATTCTCATAATAATTGAACAGTACCCAGCTACATGAAAATACCTGTACAGAATTCCTTTGTTTGAATTTATCAAAATGTTGATGAATTCATCAAGATGTTTCAGAGGAACTTAACCTTGCAAAAGGATTTGCCTTGCAAAAGTAGCTGCCAAGCCAGCTACTTGAAAATTGTGGATTTTTTTCAGGAATAAAGCAGCACAAGTGATTTAACTAGAAACTGTTGGCAGAACTTGAAATGGCCAAATCAAAAACAACCATCAGTATTTGTACTATTTGTATAATATCATAAACTTTTATTTTAATTTTTGTTTTGTTACAGTTATCTCAGAAAAAAAGTAGCTTCCTCTCTTTATAGACCACTTTTTGCCACGTGGATTTATTGGTTGTTTTTGTTTTAAAAATAACACGAGACTTAAATAAATGCACTCTAAAATGCAGGATTATTACTGTTGCTTGGTGGAGTGTTTTCAGAGCACTGCAGAGCTGGCCTTTTCTGAGCTGTGGTGCAGCAGAGCAGCTGAAGGGAGGTGCTGTGTCTGACTGTCCCTGTCCCCACAGGCGTACCAACGTTTACAAATCCAGCAGCAGATGTTACAGGCTCAGCGTAACGTTTCCGGACCCATGAGACAACAGGAGCAGCAAGTAGGTGTCCCTGCCAGCTCAATCTCTGCTTCAGGGGTTGGTTTCAGTAGCTTGGAGAGCTCAGTGACATTACAGCAAAGCAGCTGAAGCATCCTTAAATCAGGGATGCAGTGCGTGCCTTGAGTGTTGGGCAGGGAGGGTGCTGAGTAAAAATAAAATAAAAAATAAAGCTGTTCCACAGCCTTGCTGGAGGAAAGCTCTTCAGCCCTTTGCACAGGCAGTTTGTATTTGTAAGGACATATGCAGTGTGTTGTTTCACTGTAGGGAGAGGCAGAGTGTTTGTTGTTACAGCAAAGCAGCTAAAGCATCTTTAAATCTGGGATGCAGTGTGTGGCTTGAATACTGGGCAGGGAGGGTGCTGAGTACAATAAAATCAAAAATCAGGCTGATTCACAGCCTTGCTGGAGGAAAGCTCTCCAGCCCTTTGCACAGGCAGTTTGTATTTGTAAGGATGTGCAGTGTGTTGTCTCACTGTAGGGAAAGGCAGAGAAGCGCAGTGTGTTTGTGTGGATTGCCCACTGACAGCTGTTTGTTGGCTCTCTCCCTGCAGGTTGCACGTACAATCAATAACATGCAGCAGCAGATCCAGCAGCACCAGCGCCAGCTGGCCCAGGCCCTGCTTATGAAGCAGCAGCCTCCCCCTCCACATCTATCTTTGCACCCCTCTGCAGGCAAATCAGCCATGGATAGCTTTTCACCCCATCCCCAGGCTCCCGGCCTTCCTGACCTGCAGACCAAAGAGCAACAGTCTTCACCGAACACCTTTGCTCCTTACCCTCTTGGTGAGTTCCTCCTGCAGCAGCTCCTCACAGGGAGCCCAGCTCCTCCAGTCACACCTCAGTATTTTGCTCCAAACTGTGACAAATACATATCTCTATATCTATATGTTTATATGTCTCTCTCTCTCTATACATATAGATAGATAGATAGATAGATGTAGATATAGACATAGATATTTAGATAGATATATAGATATGTAGATGTATAGCCACCTCCTCAATTTACACCTCAATATTTTGCTCCACACTGTAACAAATACATATATCTATATATATATTTATATATCACTCTATATATATCTATATATCTATATTTATAGATAGATAGATATAGATACAGATATTTAGATAGGTATATAGATGTATAGGCATCTCCTCAATTTACACCTCAATATTTTGCTCCACACTGTAACAAATACATATATCTATATATATATTTATATATCACTCTATATATATCTATATATATATAGATAGATAGATAGATATAGATAGAGATATTTAGATAGGTATATAGATGTATAGATGTATAGGCATCTGCTCAATTTACACCTCAATATTATGCTCCACACTGTAACAAAGACATATATCTATATATATATATATATCTATATATATATCTATATATATCTATATATATATATGTATAGATATGTGTGTGTATATATATATATGTATATATATAGATAGATATAGATATTTAGAGAGATATATAGATGTATAGGTATAGAACAGATATATATATATATACATAAAATATATAGAGATAGATATAGATATATGGAGAGAGAAAAATATATATGTAATTATAATTTTTAAATATACATATGTGCGTTTGTTTTAATTTAAATTAAATAGCACTGAAATCACAGAACAAAATCATGCCTTTATGGTAGCTGTACCTGCTCACCTGTGCTCTGCCTACAAATATCAGAATATTTGCCTAATTAACTACTTATATATCACAGAATAATGAGGTTGGAAGAGACCTCTAAGATCATAGAGTCCAACCCATGCCCTATGCTGCTATTTATGAACTGAATATAAACAGCATCATGCTGTAAAATATACAAATGTCATATTGATAAACAGGAATATCATCTAGGAAAATGTTGTGCAAAGTCATCTTTCTGCTGTAGTCAGCACTGGTGAGGGATCAGTTTTGGTCAATGTATTTCAAGAAATACGTGGATCAGTTTGAAGGAATGCAGAAAGATTGTAGTGGAGGTGATTAAGCATTTCAAAAACACAAGTGGTAAGGAAAAAATAAAATACTCTGCTCAGAAGTCTAAAGAGGAGATTTAAGAATCTTCAAAAATGTAAAGGAGAGCTAGAAATAATTTTTTGGATTTCCTAATGCAAGAGGTAATAAAGTTAAGTTTATTAAAAGATCTAGACATTAAGGATCACTTAAGCAGAGTAGAGTACTGGAATAAATGATCTAGGAAGTTCCTGAAATCTTCACCAGCATTTTGTGGTAGATTAGACATAGATCTGTCAAATATGATTGAAGGCAAAATAATTGATTGGGCCTGGATACAGAGGGAGGAGGGCAACCTTTCAGACCTGTTTGCTGTGTTATTGTTTGATGTATGCTACAGACTTCCTTTCTGACATAAAGGAATTAATTTAATCTCTTTGTGACTCTCTTTATGCTGAATACAATAGCATTGCCAAGCTTTATCTGCCATGCAGCAGTTAAGAAGGTAATTCTGACTGCTGTGGTAAGCTGTTGTGCCTGGCAGCATCAGAATGCAAAAAAAAAATTGTGAATTAAAGGCCTAAGTCTGAGAGGTTCTTATGATATCTCAGCTTTCTGTGATCTGCTAACATTCAGGATTATATATCAAGAAAGACCCAGATTCATGTCACAGAAGCATTTCAAAATTATTCCCTTAATAACAGTCTAAGTGATTCTCTTCTATGTATACAAAATAGAAACCAGTTAGTGCAGAACCTGCTATGAAAAACAGCAGCTGTTTTTCTGACCTTTAATTAGTTCATTTTTTGGGGGATTTTTAGCAAAATTAAGTGGCAGACATTGTGGGGGATGCTGGGGAGACATTAGGAATATTTTGGCTTAGCCATGGAATGGTGCAGACTGGTTTAAACTCAAGATTCCAGTACATTCTTCTGAGACAAGTGAAGAGACTGCAAGTAAAAACACTGACAGCTTTTAAATATTAGCCTTGCATCTTGTTTCGCCCTCTTTTTAGCAAGGTTTTAACTTTTTTCTGAATTCATGGGAGTTCAATTGGTGTTCCATAAAAGCAAAAATTCTTGAAAATGTGCATTGAAAATGCCACATATGCATACAGATAGAAAATCAATGTTGTGGCTGGATTTCAAACCCAGCTTTTCAATCCCTCAGTGTCTGATGGATTTCTAAGGATCTCTTTCCCTTCCCAGCTGGACTGAACCCGAACATGAATGTAAATAACATGGACATTACTGGTGGTTTGTCAGTGAAGGACACTTCTCAGTCCCAGTCTCGCCTTCCTCAGTGGACACACCCCAACTCAATGGATAATCTGTCTAGTGCTGCTTCTTCTCTTGACCAGAACTCCAGCAAGCACGGTAATGTCCCCTGCCATTTTTCCCCCCCATGTCCCCGTGCCTGCCTGGCTTTTGGTGATTCCAGCCACAGTGCAATTGGAATTATTTCCCTCGTGTTCCTTTTTTGTGTAAGTGCTCACAAAAGGTTGGTAGCCTCTGAGCCTGTGAGATTTTATAGATGATTTCTGCAGTGAAAGGCTTGCAGCTGTCACTCCCTGCATGCAGTTGTAGGAATGTATTTTTCATGTGTTGAATTTTGTTGCTGAGAACATGGAGTTCAAGTAAAACAAGCCTTTAGTGTTGGCAAAACAAGTCCCACAATCTTCCCCTTATTCCAGACCTGCATACCTTTAATCCAAAAAAACTTTACATTGGCTTTCTCCCATAATTTTTCCAGTATCATCAACCTTTCCTTGTGCAAAGTATGATGGATTACATAGTTACTCAGCCTAGAATTAGGGGTAAAAACTTCTTACTTTTCCAGAAGTGATTGCTAATCTGTTTGAATACCGTTATCCTTAACACCTCAAGTATCCTGAGCCAGTTATTCCTTTATTTCCTGTATCAAATTTATTCTGTTAGAACATGGGGCTCTGTTAACTTTATTATATCCTGGATTTTATTCTGAGCAGCATGAATTACTTCTTTTACAGCAGTTTTTTATTCTGCAAGTAGCTGCACTGCTGATGCCAAATTGTTGTTTGATAGTTTGTAGGAACATGAGAGCAGCCATTTCAAATCATCCATCCTGTCAGCACTGAATGCTTGGGGAAGGATGAAATGAGGGATATTCCTTGGTATGCTGCCTCAGCAAGTTCCTATTTACCAACAGAGTGATGATTTGAATTACTTAGTCTCTTTTTGGCAGGAATTTAATGCAGAATTCTTTAACTTGAGTATCTAGATTGTACCAGCAATGTGTCTGTTAGCTGTAATCCCTAAGGCTTCAGATGCCATTAAGCTTGGCTTACTGCGTTTGCATTTTAGTTTTCTTTTTATCTTTGTGATACAAAAAAAGGCAAATAATAACAAAATATATCCTGCTGAAATTCCATCCTACAATCTCTGTTTGGCTCCTTGTAGGTGCTATCCCTGGAGGTTTGAGCATTGGTCCTCCGGGCAAGTCCTCCCTCGATGACTCCTACGGCCGCTATGATCTGATGCAGAACAGTGAATCTCCTGCCAGCCCACCTGTAGCTGTTCCTCACAGCTGGTCACGTGCCAAATCCGATAGTGATAAGATATCCAATGGCTCCAGCATAAACTGGCCACCAGGTAACTCAATCCAAAGCCTTGCTGTTGGGCTGCTGTCCCTCAAATGTGTTGTTGAGTCCTCCCGATGTGCAGGAGTGTGGCACTCACATTCTCTGAAAAATCCCTTTGCCCAGGATTTGTCTCCTGGGAAGCTGAGAAGCTTCTGAGAAAAGGAAAACAATTCTTATCTCATTTGCTTCTTGTATTTTCCTTGTCTGGAATGTGTTTGGAGATTGTTTACCCACAGGTGATTGTTTCATTAGTTTCTGCTGTCAGTTGTTTTCACTCTTTGGCCAATTGGGGCCAAGCTGTGTCAGGACTCTGGAGAGAGTCAGGAGTTTTCATTATTATCCTTTTAGTGTATCTTATACTAAAAATATATACTAAATCTTTATACTTATAAAAGTATCTTTTCTGTATTCTTCAGTATAGTATATAGTGTTTACTTGGATTGTGTTTGGAGATTGTTTCATTGGACTCCACTGTGAGTTGTTTTGACTCATTGGCCAGTCAGTTCTAAGCTCTGTCAGGACTCTGGAAAGAGTCACAAGTTTTCATTATTATCTTTTTAGCATTTAGTAAGCAGCCTTTCTGTATTCTTTAGTATAGTATTCTTTAATATAATATAGTATTATAAAATAATAAATTAGCCTTCTGAGAAAATGGAGTCAGATTCATCATTCCTCCCTTCATCGGGACACCCTGTAAATACAATACAGAAGCTTTGGAGAATTACAGCCTCACACATTTCCCTTTTTATTGTGTTTGAAACAGAGTTTCACCCAGGAGTGCCATGGAAAGGACTGCAGAATATTGATCCTGAAAATGACCCTGATGTTACTCCTGGCAGTGTTCCAACTGGGCCTACCATAAACACCACGATCCAGGATGTGAATCGCTATCTGCTCAAGAGTGGAGGTAAACAACAAACTGCTTCCACATCTCTGCATCATTTCTTTTCCCTTCCAAAAAAGGCTTGGCCTCATTTGTTACAGACGAACATATTTTTTGCATGTGCTCCTAATCTAATAATGCTTCTGCTCAGAACTGTCACTGAATATCCAGAAATAATTGTTTTAAAAGAAGGGATTAAGAAGTTTCTTGTTTTCCATGGGAATGTAAATACTTTTATATTGGAAAAGGCTGTGAGATGTAATTTAAACTTCTGTGGTCACTGGAAGTTTTTCTGACCTGTATCACAAGGTTTTGAGCAATGTTTTGCTCTCCACAATGCCCACCCTCCTCCACACTTAGTGAAATTCTCAGAAGACTCAATACAAAGTTCCACAGTTGTTGCAGAGACAGCAGGCTTCTGGTACATTAATTAATTGTAGATTTGTTAGAAGATCAATAAGTAAAATAAATTAGAATTGGTTTATCTCCAAAACCATAAAAGAAAAAATTGGGAATTGACTAGTAAACTAGTATTTCCCAGTACTGTTTCCATTCCTTTTGTCTTGGCAATGCTTGCTTCAGAATAAAAAGGGAATTCTGTAAAACAAGAAAGCATTGTGACTGTGATACTTGTTAGCCACATGTGCTGGAAGTTGATCAAGGGAAAGGTGGCTTGGTTAATTGTGATCTGAGTGCCAAAATAGCCAAGTTACCTGCACTCTGTCAGAGCACTGCAGTTAGCACAGGAATAGCATAACCAGGCTGTCCAGAGGGACCTGTCAGGAGTGAAAATGTGGGGTTTGTTCTAACAGTTACATCTGTGATGCCAGCCCAGATTGTAAATCTGTGACCCCCTTGAAGTGGGGGTCCAGCTCTGGGCTTGTTACCTCAGGTAAAGGCTGTGAAACATGAGGGAAAGGAATGCAAAGTGTTGATTTTGGTTGTGTCTTAGCAAGAAGCAGCCTTTCTTTCAGCTGAAACACGATGTATTTGGGTAATGAGTAAGGCTGAATAAACTTAAATGACTCCAAAGTGCTTCCAAGGGGACAGGCAGGTTTGAAGTTAGAAAAAGAAAAGCTGTAAAATGTTTAATTCAGTGACACTTCAAATAGAGTTCACCCAAGAAATACTCCTCAGGCCAAAAACCTAAACCTGCAGAGCTCTCCCTGTAAAATCAGATGATATCCACTACAGGTCTTGCTGCTTTAGAGAAGGAACATGAGCTCTGTGGGTGCACAATCTGCCTGTGGATTGAAGAAATAGCTCCTCTCATTAGACAGAGTCAACAAAGATGGTCTTAGCAGAAGTAAACTGGCCCTCAAGAGGTCAGACCTTAAAACCAGTGCCTCTGGGGGTCAGTGTGTGCTTCTTTTCCTGATTAGCTTTTTAGCTTGGTAATAATAGAACTTTATTAAGAACTATAGTTGCAGAGTCTGTTTCTTTATGCTTGTATAACTGCAGCCTTAAGCACAGAGCTTGTGTTGACAGAGCTGCTCCTCAGGTAGAGGGTCAGGCTGTGGGGTGTGCTGTCCTTGCCCTGTGCACTTAAAAACAGGTAAAACTTCAGCTTTTGGGTTGATTTTTACTTTGCCCTGTTTGCTAGTAGAACTTTGGAAGGTCAGCTTCTATGAGCTGAGAGTTGCAGCCACAAGGAATCAGCACCATTTTCATCTCTGTGAGCCTTTGAATCTGCTATAATTCCATACTTCCTGCCTGGGAATAGATTATTTCCAGACAGGGTTTGATACAGAGTTCTGTTGCCTTAAACTGATGTCTGCATCAGTGTCCCTTGGAGCACAGGGAGTCTGGTTAAGGTGAAGTTTGGTTGCTTGCTGTTCCATTTGAAAACAAAGCCTGTGTTTTTTATTGAGCTGTGAGGGATGAGATTGTCCTTTTACTTCTTCTCTTCTACCTCAACACAGTGCTCTTTGCTGCAGAGCTCACCTATTTTTATTAGTCAGTTAAAGATGTTTCAGTATCACAGCCCATCTCTGTGTGTCAGAAATGATAACTCACCCAGGATACACACTTGATTTTGTTGGTGGCTAGAGAGAGTAGTTCCAGCTCTCCTGGTCTTTGCAATGAAGATTTTTGATTTTATGTTCAGTTTCTTTCATTTGCTGCCAGTAAGGAAATTGTACATGTGCTTAGATAGCTGCTCAGATTATCAATGATTTACTGAGGTGGTTTTGTGCTGTTTCATTTATGTTATCAGTTTGAGAAGAGATAGCTGAAATATATCTTTGCTTTTACTGAAAGTCTGCAAAAATTTAAAGATACTTGTGGGCATTAGGATGTAGGGGAAGTGTTTACCTTGAGTAATTTAGGACAGATCACCCATGGTAAGAGGTTAATTTATCATACACATCTCTGCTCATCTACACTTCCCATTGCCTAAGTCAGCTGGCAGAGGACATTTATAAATGAAGCCTTTTCCTCTGAGACTAAACACTTTAACACTGACTGTTTGAGTCATGTATCTTAAAGGAAATACAGAATTTACCTTCTGCACTAGAATTGTTCCTGTGCCAGCTTGCTTCTCTTTCCTTCTACTTTATCACGCTTCCAGCAACATTTCATTCCTAGACTTCAGAGACCAGGCTAATTCAGGAGAATTCCTTGCATGGTTTGTATTTGCACATAACAGATTTGCTTATGTCACACCAGACATCATTATGCCCATCTTTCTTAGTTGCTTCTCTGCTGGTTCTGCAGGGTCATCCCCAACATCATCTCAGAATGCCACGCTGCCTTCATCGAGTGCCTGGCCGCTTAGTGCCTCCGGCTACAGTAGCTCTTTCAGCAGCATTGCATCTGCACCTAGCATTGCAGGTACGGCCTTTCTGCTTCCACAGCTTCTGCATTCCCAGGAAAAGCCCCTAGGGAGTGCTTTTCCAGTGCTGACAGGAGGGCTACCCCAGGCAGAAGTGAGTTTGGAGCCCTGTGCTGGGTGGCAGCTCTCCTGGCAGCTCTGCGGTGGGGAGTGGTGGATGGTGAGCCTGGGATTGTGCTGAGGAAAAATGGATTTATTCCCACTTGGTGTCACTCTGGCATCAAGATCTTTGGGGGAGGAACACTGCCCAGGGCCTCAGCAGGAACAGACCCTTCCTGGAAGACCTGATGTGAAATTTGTGTAAAAAACTCACTGTCAAAAGTGAAACACCTCAGTTTCAGTAGTACCTCCAAGGGGTACTTTTGTCATGGCTCTGGGGGTTGGGTTTGGGGCTCTGCAGTGTCTTCTAATAGTCAGGCCAAAGCCTGATGCTCCCCTATATGGGTGAGCTAAATAATTACCCCATTTTCGTTACTGAGCTCTAAATTCTGGAGCTCCTTTTTGCAAAACATGGAAATTTGCTTGCAAACTAGCTGCCTAAATATGCATTGTGTCCCATTATAAAGTTGTGCTGTGTAGATGAATTAGATAAGAAAATGCTGATCCGCTGAAGCCCCTCCACTTCTTTGAGGGTGCAGCCTCTGGGTCAGGCTGCAGAAGGCAAAACAAAAAGAACTTATTTGGGATGTTTTCCTCCAGTGAAAGGAAAATAAAGGAGTGGCTTGCTTTTCTTTATCTGCCATGCATTTCTGCTTTATTTGCTGCCTTTTTTTGCAGTTGTTTTTGCAGTGTCATCTAATGTTTGTTTTACCCCCCATGACAAGTAGTGACATTGCAACACCTGGCCTGTGGTGCTGTGCCAGTCTTGGGGGCTGCTCTGAGCTCTCAAACTCAGACTTCCTCCTCTCCTCTCACCATTTTACACTCATTGATGTCCTCATTGTCATTGTCAAATTATTTCTGTTGCTACAATTTGCCAGAAGATGGGAGAGTGGTTGCCCTTTCACTTAAATTGTTATGATTCAATATGAAATAATTGAGTTAAACGATTGAGATAAATGGAGGCAATTTGGGGAATGTGTGTGTGTGTGTAACTGAGCCTGGGATTTTGCAACTGGTAAATTTGGCTTTGGGACTTATAAAATTACTCAGTGCCTGCCTGATGTCTTAAGCACTGAAAATTAAAACTGCCAGTTCTAGTTTTATAAAAATTCACAAGATCTTTGCATCTTGGACTTTATCAGACCAAATATTTTCTTATTCTGTGCAATCAGCATTAAAACATTGGGGCAGCACAGTCACAGCATCATTTGCTGGGGCAGAAGATGCAGGATTTGTGTCCTTTTCAGTCCATTCCAGCCCTCCATGTGCTGCCAGTGCTGGCAACAGCAGGACTGGGCTGTGACAGGGAAATTGGGCTCCGATTGCACAGCACATGTTGGTATCAGGAAGAAAGGCTAAAGGTGAATAAAGATTTGTTTTGTTATCCATTATTTAAATCAATCCAGTCTGCCCCTCTGAATGCTGTAATGTGTCTGCTGTTGTTGGGTTTGTGTTATTTTATAAAACTTTGAATTGGCAGTTACAGCAGTAAGAGTTTGAAAACTGATCAGGGAAAGTACAAGCACAACAGAAAGTTATAAAGACTGAACGGTTGTGGTGTGCTCTGATCTTCTGAAGACTTAGTTTTTCTCAAAAATACTTGGAAAAAAGAATATAGGTTACTTCAGATATTCAGAAATAAAGTTTTTGTTGGTCTTTGATCTTCAGAATTTTAATAATGCATCAGAAGAACACATAGATATACTGAATTCTTCATATTAGGTACAATGAGTTGTGCAAGAAAAAGTGTTTAAGTCCTGTTAAACCTTTGAGAGAGACAATCTTGAAGTTTTCATTATAATTTTGGTGAAATCAGGTTTCAAATACCTACATTCATTTTCTGGACTTGTTTCCATGTATCATCTTTTACAAGAAAACAAAACAATAGATTTTCAAAAGGGATCTTGTATGTAGCAGGTAGTGTGAGGCTCAGTAAACACAGAAGTACTGAAAATTGTGAACACTGGTTTAAGTAGGTTCAAAAAATACAGGATTTATAGCACTTAATGGTACAGAAAGTTGATATTTTCCTCCTGAGAAGCTGGGAGGATGTAGCCCAGGATGCCCATTGGTGAAGAACACCCCAATGTACACCAAAATGTTTTTCTGTTGCAGGTAAACTGTCAGACATCAAGTCCACGTGGTCCTCTGGCCCAATCTCTCACACCCAAGCCTCTCTGTCCCACGAACTCTGGAAGGTACCCAGAAACACTACAGCTCCAACCAGACCTCCTCCAGGCCTAACCAACACCAAGCCATCCTCCACGTGGGGTGCCAGTCCCCTGGGCTGGACCAGCTCTTCTTACTCCTCTGGTACTCACAGCTCCTTTTTCTGCTTTCTTTTCAGCATTGTTTGCTTCTGCTCTGCCTGTGAGGCTCCAGAAACCAGAGCTTTAACACAGCTGGAGTGTTCTGTGCTGGGGATGCATCTCTTGTCTCTTTATTTCACTTTGAATGAGTTGTAAATGAAGCACCTTTCAGCTGGTCATGGTGGTGATGTTACATAGGAATTGCCCAATTTCTTGAACTCTCAACTAGGATTTTTTTCCCCCAGTTCCTTAATTTCTAAAAATGTCTTACAAACATGTGTCCTGTTCTGTGGTGTGATCTAAGACTCCAAGAGGAGCCTGTGGAATTTTATATGGAAACCATGGATGGGAAGCATTTAGGCCCTGATGGCATTGCAGGGCCCTCAGGGAATGCCTTAATTTTTTCATGCTGGCCCCTTTTTTTATATGCCTTTGTTTGCTTTAATATTAATTTGAGAAGCCATGGATCTGGCTAAATATGTATATCTGTATTTAGGTATCTCTGTTGATATAAATATAGATATATATGCAGATACTACTTCTATTTTATAAAGCTCTTTTAATAATCTGCTTACACTTAGTTGAGAATAAATGTTCTTCCCTCTTCCTGCCATTTATTTTGAATATTTCTTCACCAAACCCACACCTGGAAGGTCAGATAAAGCTCCAGGATTCTCTCTGGAGCACCCACAGAATGCACTGTGACTCTCAAATGCCACTCATAAATATCAAGCTTGTACAGCTTCTTACTGTAAAGCACCAGGCTGAGGTTGTTAGGGCAGGTTTTTTTGGTTATGTTCTTGTATCTTCAATCAGGACATTGTCAGTGCAGAAATACCTGTTTTGAATAAGTCATACACATTAATCTGTCATTGACAAGAGAGCAGAGTGCTGCAGTGCTATAAAAATCTTCATTAGCCGGCAGCAATCTGAGCCTGGACATCAGAACTGCTTTTAAAATGTGTCCTCCAGATTAATTGCAATGCATCCTGAGGATCCAGCTTGTTGCAGTGCCATACCTGCATCTGTTAGTTCCCTAATATTTACTGTGGGAGTATGAAAAATGCCACAGATCTTTGAAAAGTAACAAGAGCAGCTTTTCATTCAGCAGCCTTTCCTTCCAAGGGAGGCAGTAAATCACGATGTGAGGAAACTGCTGTAGGATTTGTTTTCAGCAGCGCTGAGGCTTGTTAGTCTGTTGTGATTCCAGATAAATTTGCCTGTAAGGTGCTCTCCAGAGACCTTGATCAAGTGTTTTGTTGTGGAATTTGTGTTGCAGGTTCTGCATGGAGTACTGACAGCTCAGGGAGAACAAGCAGCTGGCTGGTTCTTCGGAACCTCACCCCCCAGGTAACTGCAACTCTGCAAAACTGGCCAGGAAAAAACACTGCAGTATAAGAGATGATGAGAATAACATCTAGCAGCCTTGGCCATTTGATTCATTTGAAAGAAGAATAATTATTCTGCATTTATCACCTGTCTTCTACAGGGAATTTGTTATGTTTTCAAAGTGCTGTCAAATCAAGTATGAATTTTCAAGCCTGTAATTAGTCATTCAGTGGGCACCATTTCTCTGTGTGTAACTTTGGAGGTGAATGATAAAGCACAGACAGAGATGTAAAATCTGATTTTCCTATGGGTTTTTTGGGTTCTTCTCATGTGTCTGTCACATCCTCTACTTGTCCTTCATGGTGTCATTCCAAAGGGAGAACAAAAGCCACAAAGCCTTGGATGCAGACATCCAAATTAACCTTGGGAAAATTTTAATTACATTTATGTAGTGTGTTTTCCCTTTGACTTATGTCTGGATTTCTATAGATGTCTAATGATAAATATAATTTGTATAACCTAAATTGAGAAAATTTGTGCTCTGGACTCTAAGGAATTCTTTAAAAATCAGAATGTCTCCCTCAATGAAGAGAGCAATAATTGTGCAATTAAGTACTTTACTTTCACTTGTACTCTCTCTTTAGCTTTTAAATACTTGTTAATTAAGCATATAAGGTAAAATGACAATACCACAGGTAACCTGTTGGAACTCAGGATGCTAAGAATTTTAAACTTTCCATACTAAAAGGCACAAACTCACTAGAAAATACTACATTTAACCTAAAGCCATAAAAAAAGCTTCAAAAATTAATTAATAGCACTGGGATTATGGGTGTGTAGTTTAATTAGACGTGTGAAATATCACCAGTTCGGGGGAAAATACTTCTTTGGAGAAAAGTGGGAAAAAACTTGTTTATTAAACAATAAAACTTAAACAATATTAAAGAATAAAATCTAAAGTTAAAAACTTAAAGTTAAAAACTTAAAGTTTAAAAACTTAAAGTTAAAAACTTAAAGTTTTGAAATAGCAATATATATACAACAAAATAGAAGTTTTAGAATAGTAACTAATGCTTCTTCTTCACCTTCTTCTCCATAGTTTGGGGTAATATAAAAATAATTAATAATGGGAGTTTTAGGATAGTAACTAATCCTTCTTCTTCACCTTCTTCTCCATAGTTTTGGGTAATATAAAGCAAAATAGAAGTTTTAGGATAGTAATTAATCCTTCTTCTTCTCCATAGTTTTGAGTAATATTTTGTAATTAGATAGAAAAGTCCACATTGTGGACTTGGAAGGATTAGTTATTGAGTTCAAAGTAAAAATAATTTAGGTATCATTTCTTAATTAGATAATTTAGCCTTAAAAAACCTTATCTAGAAAAATAGTTAACCATTTTTAACTTATTAGTAAAATACTATAGAACTCACAAGTTATAATATGGATAAAAATAATAATATGGATAATAATAATAAATAAAGATAAATAATAATAATAAATATGGATAAAAATAAACATACACGTCTAAACACAAAAGACCATGTGAAACCCTTCAATCCCCCCTTAAGAGGAGCAGAAGGGAAGGCAGGAGCAGCTGTAACCTTTGTGCCCTGTCCCTGCAGATCGATGGCTCCACGCTGCGCACGCTGTGTCTGCAGCACGGCCCCCTCATCACATTCCACTTGAACCTGACCCAAGGCAATGCTGTGGTCCGATACAGTTCCAAGGAGGAAGCAGCCAAGGCCCAGAAGTCTCTGCACATGTAAGTTCCTGCTCCATTTTTCTTTGATTACCAAGCCAGAAAAGATTTTCTTAGGCGTAACCGATCACTAGTTAATTCAGTCTTGGTTTTCAAGATTACCTAATGAGAGAGGAAAAAGTGAACTGGGGGTAGATACTGAATAAAAGGGTGTTAGAAAATTTTGTTCAGCATAAATAATTGTCTTGCTGCACCCTAAGTCCCAGCTAGGTGATATCAGGGGTGTGACAGATCCCCCTTTCAAACTCTGCAGAATCAAAAATGCAGCAGCATGGGCCCGGGGTGAACGGGGGTAACTTTATTTGATGGCAAAACTCCCCAAATCCAGGGTCACAGGACCCCAAACTGAGGGCAAGCAACAGCTTATAAACAGGGGAGGTCTCAGAGGAGGATACAATCTTTAACCAGTCTGAGAACTGGGGTGGAACACAAGGCAGGGAATACCATGGGGAGGATTTCAAGGGAGGAGAGCAGCTTAAGTGAACTAATGGTGTTTCAAAGATACAAAACTGACAGGGAAATTTCTAAAGGGAAGGGCAGGTTCTGGGAGGGATTGACATTTAATGGAAGGAGGAGCTAGGAAGGTTCTGGGGACACCCCCTATAGCAAGCCCTACCATCACAAACAGCCCTATCCCAAGGCCATAACCACATAACCCTATCCCAAACACAACCAACCCTATCCCAAACACAACCAAACCTATCCCAAGGCCATAACCAACAAGACCCCAGTTAGCCCAGGCTTCTGGGTAAGGATCCACCACCAACAACGCTGAATAAACAAACACTACCTCCATCCCCACTAAATAAACAATAACAAGCACCAATCCCAATTCTCTCTGCCATTCCTGACAGAAAGCACCCTTTAACCTGTCTTGGTTTGGAAAGACAGGAGTCTGCTAAGGAAGGCAGGAGCTTCCCCTGAAATGGAAAATGTAAACCCTCTCCCCACCCCTCTGAATTGCTATAAATTTTAAATTAAGGGCCTCTCAGGCAAAAAATATGGGAGCAGGAAATATAGGGAAAAAAACAAATAAAAGGATAAAATAAACAATGCAGTACACTAGAACAACACTGACAGAGTCAGAACCCAGCCTGACACCCTGTGGGTCAGGGTGTTGGCAGCAGTCCCATTGGAATTGTGGCTCAGCCCTCCTGCAGTGTCAGGGGTGGCTCTGCTGGAGCAGGGATCCTGTAGAGAAGGATGGATTCTTCCTCTGAAGATCCAGTGGAAGAAGAGGCAGCTGCTGCTCCTCTGGGAATCCAGTGGAGAAGCTGTGCTGGTGTCTCAAAAACCTCTGAATTATATCTGGGTAGGAATGCTTGGCTCCTCCCCCTGGGCTCACATCTCCCAATGGGATGCTGTAGTTCTTATCAGCCATGCAGGGACATTCAATAGCTGTTATCAGCAATGTCCCCTCCTGAGGGAGGTGTGATTGTGGGCACTCAGAGAGAGATAAGGCAAACTGCCCGCTTGACAAAAGCTAATCTGCCATACAGATGGTAATAGAAAACATAAAGCGATGGTCTTGCATTGCAATCTGGAACAACACTCCCACCTTGCTGTCCCTCAGGTGTGTCCTGGGCAACACCACCATCCTGGCGGAGTTTGCAGGTGAGGAGGAGGTGAACCGGTTCCTGGCGCAGGGGCAGGCGCTGCCGCCCACCTCCAGCTGGCAGTCCAACACTGGATCCACGCCCGGCCGCCTGGGCTCCTCGGGCAGCTCGCACGGGCTGGTGCGCCCCGACGCCGGCCACTGGAACCCCCCGTGCCTGGGGGGCAAGGGCAGCAGCGACCTGCTCTGGGGGGGGGTGCCCCAGTACTCCAGCAGCCTTTGGGGACCCCCCAGCGCCGACGACGGAAGGGTCATCGGGAGCCCCACGCCCCTCAACACCCTCCTGCCGGGGGATCTGCTCAGCGGCGAGTCCATCTAGGAGACACGGTGGAAGTAACAATCATCAGCACTAAAGGAGAACAGAGAATTTAAAATAAAAAAAAAAAATTCAAAAAAAAAAATAATTCAAAAATGGTAACCCTTTCCAGTCCCGGGCTTGATGAAGAATCCAGCTTTAACCCATGAGACTGGCAGCCCTCCTTAGTACCTCTGTCCAATATTGAATCTGAAACTGCAGAAGTCCTTGTGAACTGTTCCTGAAACAGTATGGGCTCCTTTGGTCAGTGTCACATGCTAATGACAGGTTTTACTTTTTTCATGGCTTTTTTTTTTGTTTTGTTTTGTTTTATGTCGTCTTTTTATGTTTGTATGGTGATTTTTCAAAACCAAGTATAAAAGCTGCTTAGAATAGGTCTATCATGAAGGGCACTTTTCAGAATTTGGGCTGGAAAGGGTTATTTTATCAACTTGGGGGGGGTGGGAAGGGGAAATGAAAGCCTATTTAAATGAGCCTGTGACTATTATGCACATTACAGAGGCGGACCCAATAATCAGAAAGGGTGAAGTGTGATATTTTACCATTGGTACAGAAAAGTGACGATTCCCAGTGGCAACTCTGGACTGTACAGGTTGAGAGGGGGGGAGGGAGGGCAGGGTTGGGGTATCTCTGTGTCCACTACTCCCATGGATCTGCCTATGCACATTACCCTTGTTTCATTACTTTTTCATGTCATTTTTTTAATCCCAAAAAATATAAAAAGTAAAAAAAAAAAAAAAAAAAAATCAACAAAGAAAGAAAAAAATACTTAAAAAAAAAAAAAGCAACAAACCATATCAACATGCAAATACTTGAATCCAGCAGGCCAATAACAAAATGTGAACACTTTCTGAGTTGAATTATTACACTTCCAGGTCAGCATCAGTACACAAAAAACAGGCTCTAAGAATTTTGTTTTTTAAAAGTTCAGACTATGTTTTTGTTGGGACAGATGTGAGTGAGTGTGCGTGTGTGCCTGTGTGTGCGTGTGCCCACGTGTGGTTTAACTCAACGTGTGAAGTTTTTTCCTTTGGTTCAGTATATGCTTTTTATTTGCTCATTGGTCAAATGTTTAATTGTTATTAGCTTCTAACTTTGCACTGAGTGTCCGCAGCCCTTCTTGTAGCTAATCCTGTAATGGTAAAAACACACAAAAAACAAAAAAAGAAAAAAAAAAGGAAATATTAAAAAAAAAGGAAAGAAACTGATAGAAGGGGCCGGCGACAATTCACGTGTAAATGTTTACTCAAGGACTCTTATTGCATTTTAAAATTACAGTGTGTATCTCTGGAGAATAATATGTATATCTACCTTTAGCGGCTTTTTATTGTGGACTAATGCAAGAAAATTATTACCGGAGTATTGCACCATTTTTCCATTCGGAATATAAAGTTTAAAAAAAAATACTCTTGTTGAACTGTGGCCATAGATAATTGTAAAGAGTTGATAGTTCCCTTGCAAGCAGGAACAGAAACAAGCACTTGGACATAAGTTTTGACTGCTTTTGGAGGAGCCAGGAGTTTTGGCTCCCACCTGTTTACAGACCTTTTTTTCTCCTTCAAACTTTAAAATAAAAAAAGGAATTAAAAAAATTAAAAAAAAAAAAAAAAGAGAAAAAACAAAACAAAAAAAAAGACTTCCATCGTAAAGAAAACTATTTTCAGAATGAAGATATGCTACTTCAGAGCTCTGGGATTGAACAGTGTTGTTGTATTATCCTTTTCTTTGGCCATTGCTGTGTACTATTTTTGTTGTTGTTTTCCTCCTCTTCGTCAAAGTGGCGAAAACTTTGTGATCACTATCTTGCACATGGTGGAAGATGTCTCAGGAAAGCCGGGTTTCCCGAGGAGCAACTCCACACCATTTCATGTATTTTTAAAACCCAACTCCTAGCACTGAAGATATTATTAAAAAACAAAATAAAATAAAAAAAAAAGACAGTAAGAAAGAAGAAAAATACCTAATCTAATGTGTAGCAGTTACATATTTACCAAATAATGGACTCAAAAGAAATAGATGTTTGAAGAGTGCTTTATATATTAAAAAATCGCTTTATGTTTAAAAAAAGATCAATGTTTTTGATTGTTTTGAAAGGAAGAAAGACAATGGAATAACATACACTTCAAGTATGTTTTAAAAATTATATGAACATTGTGCTCCCTGCCTGCTTGGATCAGGAAACTTGTGCATTACATTTTTTTTTTTTTTTGGAAGATTAGCTTTTTAATGGTTTTATCAGATTTAAAGGGTCCTGCAAGATTGCAAATTAACAAAAGCTGGTTTTATAGAGGATCATGAACTATGCACAAACTGGGTTCAAGACTTGTTTTTTTTTTTTTGTTTTTCCTCAAGTTTTAGTAGTGTATTTAGCTGAATAACCTTTCCTCAGAGTAATTGCATCTCATTGCCATTACACGCCTCCTACATATATATTTTATATATACATATATATACACACACACACTTATATAAAATATGTATGTGTGTATGTGCGTGTTTACATACAATTTTCCATGCTGAAGTTTAGCATTGAGTTGTAGAAAAACTCCTGATATTTTCAAATTGGGAATGAAAATTTCTGTTGGAGGGGTTGGGGTGGGGGAAACGGGTGGGTTTTGTTTTTTAGGGGCTATTTTTTTTTTTTTTTTTTTTTGCCTTTCCTTTTGAATTCAAGATGTCTGTAACTCTGAGATTAAAAGAAAACCAACAATTGTGGCTTTTAATGTTTATTCTCCTCATAGAATGTGATTGTTAAAAGAACATGCACCGAAAGTTGCTTTCAAGAGTACGAAGATTCTTTGAAACTTAATAAATTGCAGTTTTTTCTTGGCTGTTGAAATAATGTGTACTTTTCTTTTATGCAGGGGATACTAAATATATATATATATATATTGTTAAATCTGTGAAGGTATTTCATGGAAGGAGTTTAATTTTGAATGAGAATGCTGTGTACAGACAGGCAAACCCCTCCTGTTGTGGTCACCCCTCTGCTCTCTGCTGGTGACACTCATGAGCTTTTCCATCAACACTTTGCACATCTCATCTAGGACCAGCAGATCCCATTTTTGCCTTCAGATTCTGGTTTTTTCTCATTTATCCATGTCTCCAGTCACACAGTAGGTTGTTTGTTACCCCCTCCAGCCAGGCTGGGGCTCCCCCAGCTCCTCCCCAGTTTCTGGCCCTGGGGTGTCTCTAAATGCCATTTTACAGATCTGATCTTTTTGAGGTGAGCAATAGCCCTTAAAAAGGGGGAGAAACAGCAAAGTATTTTCATTGCAGCTCTAATGAAAAACATGTTCTTCATGGTTTGGCCTTGCAGGGTTTTAGTTTAGGAAGATGTTCACCACTTCAATGTTCTTTTAGCCCCAAGATGTCAGTGCAGGGCTGGGGGTTCATGGAGAGATCCCAGCCTTGCTCCATTCCCTGGGGTTTCTGCCTCCCCAAACCCGTCCCTGAGCCCCCACTGGTGCTGGGGGGTGGTGCTCAGCAGGGTCTCAGGGGTTGTGAGTTTGTGCAGAGGAGCTCATTCCCCACCTCCATTTGGGAAGGAGAACCTGCCATGAACAGTTGGGTCCTTGAGGGTTGTTCCAGCCCTGAGGCACCACCCAAAGTTACTGGGATTGTCCATGAGCCAGAATTCCCAGGAAAAACCCAGTGGGCAGTTGGGTCTGAGTTGTGCTGGCAGATATGATATAGTTAAAATACTCAAATTCACCTTTGGGATAACTTCTGATATGGAAACAGCAAAACCTCCCAGTCTGGAGCCTGTTCTGCCAATTTGACTGATCTGGCCCCAAAATCACGCTGCTGTTTTTTCACTGGAAGCTGCTTCCACTCCTACCTCCATTTTTTTTTCTCTTCCAGGTGTTTATAATGAAACATAAAAGAGAGTTGCCTTTTCTTTTCCTTCTCTGATTCTTTCTTGCGTTTGTGTTTTGTTGGGCATTTTGTCCTTGGTAAGGAGGCTTTCAGTTTTGGTGTCTCTGGGCCTTGTTGCCAAGACATTGAGGTCCCTTAGAGTCAGATGTTTTATTCTTCCATGAGGGTTGGCAGCAACAACTTTTTGTAAACCAGATGCACTCTTAAAATTCAGAACCCCTCCCGATACATTAAAGGAAATTTCAGCTTCAGGCCAAAATTGATCTTTCAGTGTTTGCATAGCTCTTTATTTTTTTCAATGTCATTCTTCTGCTTCAATCCTATCCATTATTTCTTAAATTGTAAAGAAAGCTCCTGATGATCAGGATTCACCCTCTGGCTGCAGAATCTTTACAAGAAAACATTTTTAACAGTTTGTGTTTTTCTGTATATTGCATTTGCTGTACCCTCCATGGCACCTTCACTGCATGGCTCCCTGTCTTTAGGCCAAGAGAATTTCTCTTTCCTAAGTGGTCTGAAACTGTCAGATTTCTTAGTTCTTTGTCTAGTTTGTGGGTGGCACTGGCAGAGCAGATGTTTTGCTATTCTCCCAGAAATATATTATTGTTCTTGCTAATTCAATATATGATTGTGTATGTGAAGGAGCTTTTAATTAAAAACAACAAAAAAAATGTATATGGCTATCTGTATATGTTAAGAATTACGGCAGTTGGAAGAGTCTGGAAATGAAATTAGAAAACATTTTAGGATTTGGGTTGTGGGCAGCCACAGCGTGGAGGACCCGAGGTGAGCTGAGCATCCCCCGATGTCACACGATGTCACAGACATCTTTATGAAAAATCCTTTCCTTGGGATTTTTTCTCCTGAGAAGATGGGAGGCCTCAAGAACAAAATGTAAACAATGATTATCTGCTGCTGTGGAATGCAACAGGTGCATCTGGGATTGGTCTCATGTGGTTGTTTCTAATTAATGGCCAATCACAGTCAGCTGGCTCAGACTGTCCGAGCCACAAGCCTTTGTTATTAATTTCCTTTTCTATTCTTAGCCAGCCTTCTGATTAAATCCTTGCTTCTATTCTTTTAGTATAGTTTTAATATAATATATATCATAAAATAGTAAATCAAGCCTTCTGAAACATGGAGTCAGATCCTCATCTCTTCCCTCAGACCCTGTGAACACGGTCACAGCCCCGGGACCCGTCTGTGCTGCTCTGGGTGTCCAACCCTGGGTGTCCTGCGGGGCCGGGCAGCGCTGCAGAACCGGGCTCCGGGACCTCCGGGTGTCCCCGCACGGTGCCACCGAGCCCGGGGGCCACCGCGGCTCCAGCAGCTGCTGCGGGAGCCGGGACTGTCACCCCGTGTCCCTGTGCCACCTCTGTGAGATTCACTCACCTGCGGGAGCCGGGACTGTCACCCCGTGTCCCTGTGTCACCTCTGTGAGATTCACTCACCTGCGGGAGCCGGGACTGTCACCCCGTGTCCCTGTGTCACCTCCGTGAGATTCACTCACCTGCGGGAGCCGGGACTGTCACCCCGTGTCCTGTGTCACCTCCGTGAGATTCACTCACCTGCGGGAGCTGCGCTGATCCCTCAGCCCCCCCTGCCCTCCGTGCCCGTAACTCGGGAGAGAGAGCCCGGCACACCCAGCTCCTGTTCCAGCTCCTGTGCCCATTCCTGTGCCAGCTCCTATTCCAATTCCTTTGCCCCCTTCTGTGCCAGTTCCTGTTCCCTCTCCTGTTCCCTCTCCTGTGCCCTCTCCTGTTCCAGCTCCTGTTCCCTCTCCTGTGCCCTCTCCTGTGCCTTCCCCTGTTCCAGCTCCTGTGCCCACATCACAGTGCCCGCTCTGCTCCCACTCTCTCCAGGAGGATGTTCCACCAAGAGGAGATGATTTTTGTGATGATTTCTGGATGATTTTTGTCCTGTGTGCCCTCCTCCATGTTCGTTTTTTCCCATCCCATGTGTTGGAAATGAGTCACTTGTGAATGAAATTGTGGTCCCGGCGCTAGTCCTGGTTTCAGGGATATTAAAATGGAATCAAACACAATGAGCTGCTCTGCTGTCAGTAAATGTGGATGTTGGTAAAGGGGGTTTGCCTTGACCCACCTGTGGGGGCTGCTCACTCCTGGGAGAGGGTGTGTCTGTCCCATCTGTCTGTCCTGAGTTAATACTTCATGATTTTAAATGCTCGTTTTGTTCAAGGCATGGTCTTGACAATATTCACCACTGTGGCAAATTCCTCTGTAATTTTTCTGTTGTTCCACCTCCTGGATCCTTTGCCCAGTTCTTAATTTATCTGAATTAATTCTTCTTTTATACTGAGAACATATTCAGACAGGCTGCAGACTTGTGTGACTGGTGGTGTTGGAAAAGAGCAGATCCTCTTTCCATTTTTACAGTAGGCCTCCTTGTTTTTGGTTACAATATTCAGGCTTTACAATTATGTTTTACTCACAGGAATACCCCACAGGGGCAGAAAAACCTCACATTTTTTTCATTATTTTATCCCATTTCCAGCAAGGCCCACTTTTTCTGCCTCTTCCTGTCACTTGTCTCTGTCCCTCCCATCTCTTCCCTA